>NC_046664.1:107466163-107486461 GCF_010883055.1 Belonocnema kinseyi | reverse complement strand
CAGGGTTTTCCCGCATATTATGCGCATGAATCTCATGCCAATTGCGTTAATTTTACTCTTATCTTTTTCTTGATAAGTCCATGTCTCGCTACCGTATAGTACTGTCGGTACAATTATGGAATTATGTATTGCCATTTTAGCTTTATTTGATATATTTTTACTTCTGATAAGGGAACCTGCTCTACCAATAACCTTCTTACCTTCATTTATTCGTCTTTCTAATTCCTCATCTACAGGGCTTGTCCGGAAAGTAATAGGACTGATTTTCTTTCGCTGCCACTGAACTTCGGAGCGTGCGCGCACCGACTGAATTTGGTAGAGGGCGTTCCTAGCTAACGAACGAGCGGCTGATCAGTTGTCTCTGAGCACTTGGGGAGTCAGGACAGGCATTTTCACGCGACGTGTTTCTGTGAGTGGTGCAAGCCGAAAATGCAGCGTTCGTTAGAGCAGAGGTACGCGATTAAATTCTGTGTGAAACTCGGTAAATCTGCGACAGAGACGTTTGATATGATCAAGCAGGCTTACCCAGATGTTGCTTTAGCAAGAAGTGGTGTATTTCGGTGGCACCAGGCCTTTTTGGAGGGCCAGGAAGAGGTCGCCGATGAAGATCGTGCTGGAAGACCTTCGACTTCGACAAACACCGACAATGTGACTCGTGTGCGCAAAGTTTTGAACTCAGACCGTCGACTGAGTATTCGTTTAATTGCCCCGATGTTAAATTTATCAAAATCTGTGGTACATGACATTGTGACGGAGCATTTGAACATGCGTAAGGTGTGCGCGAAGATGGTCCCAAAAGTGCTCACTGAAGACCAGAAATTGCGGCGAGTGGAAGTGTGCCAAGAAAATTTGAACATGTGTGAAAGTGACCCCAATTTTTGAATAACGTAATCACAGGTGACGAGTCGTAGATCTTTGTCTATGATCCCGAGGCAAAGAGACAATCCTCCGAGTGGCACACGCCGGCGTCTCCGCGCCCAAAAAAGGGAAGAATGAGCAAATCCAAAGTGAAAACGATGCTCATTGTCTTTTTTGACATCAAAGGCATCGTCCACCATGAATTTGTTCCTCCTGGACAAACCGTCAACGCCAAGTTTTACGTGCAAGTGCTCAAGAGACTCAAACGAAGGGTCAATCGGGTCCGACAAGAAATCGCAGCCGACTGGAAGTTGCACCACGACAACGCCCCGGCTCACACCGCCTTCCTTGTGAACAGCTACCTGACCAAGGCAAGTGAAAGGCAAGCATTTTGAGACGACAGAGGGGATCCAAGCAGCATGCACCGCGGCTCTCAAGGCTATTCCGGAGAATGGCTTCCGTGACGCCTTCAATGCTTGGAAATCGCGCTTGTAGCGCTGCATCGACGCAGAAGGAGCATATTTTGAAAGTTTTTAAAGAATTGTAACGAATGGCTCAATAAATTTTTTTAAATCGACTCATTCCTATTACTTTTCGGACAAACCCTGTATCTTTGCGTTAATACTCAGGCCCATGCTCTTCATGCTTGCATCTAGTTTATTCAACATTCTTTTTAAGTCTTCGATAGACTCTGCCATAACAACCTTATAATCTGCGAACGCTAACCCACGTACCCTTACTGTTTGGAGATCCACACCCTCTTCGTCGAAGAGAGCCATTCTTAAACACTTGTCCATAAATAATATAAATAACCGTGAAGACATAACGCATCCTTGTCTAACTTCTTGAATAATATTGAAGCAGTGACTCAGTTTCCCATTCACTCTTACACTCGCTTTGCTACCTGCATATATTGTTTTTATAGCTTGTAGGAGCCATCCATTGTCTCCGTACTCTTTCAGGACTTCCCAAAGTTTACTTCTATCTACCCTGTCAAAAGCTTTTTCTAGGACAACAATACACAGTAAACTTTTTTTCCACTCTCAAACTTTTTTCTGTTATTTGCCTTAAGATAAATATTTGATCCATACATGACCTTCCTGGCATAAACCCACTTTGGACTTCCCAAATCTTTGCTTCTGTTATTTTCATTAGCCTACGAATAAGTATTTTTGAATATATTTTACTTACGGTGCTTAATAAGCTAATCCCTTTGTAATTATTGCACTCGCTTTTATCTCTCTTTCTCTTGTATATTGGTACGATAATCGCTTTTTTCCAATCGTTTGGGACGTTTCCCATCTCGAAACATAAATTTTTCAATTCGCACAGTCTATGTGGTATGCACGCGCCACCGTGTTTAAGCATTTTAGCGTTAATACCGTCTACCCCGGCACCCTTACCGTTCTTTACGTTCTTAATTATATCTCTAACTTCAGTGACACCGACTTTCTCAATTGAGTTTTCCATCGCACCGTGTTCAACATCGCAGTTGTGGTGTCCTATAGCTTCATCTCCGAATTGTCTCCTAAAATAGTCTCTGAAAGCCTCTAGTATTCCGTCTGCATTATATACCATTTCCCCCCTACTATTTCTCATGTTGACCATTTCTGTACTTTTGTTTCCTTTCATATTTTATAAAGTAGTTTTCTGCTTCCCTGAAAGTCGTTTTGTATTTTTATCTGTTCTTCTGCTCTAATTGTATCTTTACATTCTTTAACTAATCGTTTAAGTATCCTGTTTTCGCATCTATAATCATTTCTACGTCTATTTCTTTCTTCATTGCTAAGACCTGCGATGTTCAAAGTTCTCTTTACGCTTCTCTTTTTGCTTTCGACTATCTTATTTTGGAAATCTATTCGCACATCCAATTTCTGTAGGTTCTCAATTTTGATTAGCGTTTGTTTTGCTTTCTTGGTTATTTTTTTTTTCTTTATCCCCGACCTAAGTTAATTTTTGAGATCAGAAGATCCAGGTGTACATGTCGATCATTTTATGCCTAAACCAAGTATTTGTAATTAACAGACCCCTTTCTAAGCATAGACCAACTAATTTACCTCCATTATAGTTTGTTCTTGGATCCCCAAAATTACCTAATACTCTTTCTGTATCCTGATTTTGGATGCCCACCCAACCGTCCATGTCTCCTAGTAGAATTATTCTTTCCCCATGTTCGCAAATGTTTACTGTGTCATTTAAAGTGTCCCAGAAGGCGTCTTTTACTTCTCTAGGATCACTATCAACCGGCGCGTAGCATGCTATAATAAATAGTCTTCTGATTCCTACTTTCATTCTAGCCCACAGCAGTCTGGGAGACACGAAACCATGGTCTCCGAGATGTTGCTTTGCTCTTTCATTAAAAATCAGACCTACTCCTTGTTTACCATGTGATTCACAGTCTACTCAGACCATATTTCAAATCCGCCTTTCATCACGCCGTTTTTTATGTCTTTGGTTTCGCATCCCCTTTTCTTTGTTTCAGACACACATAAAATGTCTAGTTTCTTCACGTCCATAGTTTCACGCAATTCTTTTACCTTTAGATAATTTACTCCTCTAGCATTCCAAACACCCAGTCTCCATTCGTCGCCTGAAACATGACCTTTAGATTTTCCGTGTGCATGCCTTTTGTCATTAAAAGTTCAAGTCCTTTCCGAGGCTATTTTGTAGTTTGTATTATTCATTGTTTAGATTATACGCCCAAATAACACCTTTATGCAATAAGTTTATTTTCTGAGTCGAAGACATGTCAAAGTAACGTCAGTCCCACCAAAAACTTTAGTTAAGAAGGGAATGTTGGAAGAGGGGGGGGGGAGGTAGAACTGGAGCCGAGAGAGTCGTCTTGGGTTTGTGTTTTTGTAAAACAGGTAAATATTTTATTTTGATTAGGTCAAAACTGGGATTGAATTAAATTCAAAACTATCTATAGGCTTTTAGTTTTTTTGTCAGTCAATAGTGTTCATGCATGAATCTTGATCAGTTTAGCTGCAAACCTGAAGTTCTCTGATTCACATCGTGAGCGCTAAGCTATGAAATGCGATCGGTGGATTCGACTAACCACAGGCGAATGTCAGAGCTAGTCGGATTTTTTGATATAGTGATTTGCAATTTCATATACTGAAGCTTAAATTTTCTGTTAGCGTCTATCACAGAAAATAAAAATGTTGTTTCTCTTCACTTTCTCATTGACTATATTAATTTGTAGAATATTTGTATTAACTTATGTACCACAAACTATTCATTTCCGTAATTGCATTTATATGATTTAATAATATCATTATCAATTTTTATTATTTTGCGGTTTAATACATAAAATATCAATCTTTGCTATTGAATATACCAATTTTGGATCTCAAGCTATTAGGTTTTCATATTTTAATTGTAAAGTTTCGTAAGTACGCTAACAATAATTTTTATATTAACACGATTTCCCTAAATTTTAATTGTCTGTAATAATTATTAATATTGAAATTGCAAGTATTGATATAAAATTTCTTTAGGTGCACATGTGACTTTCACTCTTAGAAATATACAAGATAAATAGTCTACAAGACATTAAAAAATGAGTTATTTGAAAAAGGACCCTAATTATTTTTTTTTTTTAATTTTAGGCTTAATATAGTTGGCAGTTTAGATACTTCGTTTGGTTAGAAACTTCACTAACAAATTTTCATATTTTTTCTGAACCTCGAGATTTTTTAATGTGTGAACTTTTTTATGCTTAAAATATCGATCTCAAACGTTAAGAAATGCAAGAGCCAAAAGAAAACTACGTTAAAGTACAAAGTTTATTAATAAAAGATGTAAAAAAATATATTTCAACTAAATCTTATCCAGCACACAACATAGGACTCACAACGTAGTACAAGCCGCCCCAGTAGCAACGATTGACTTGTATGACAGAGGCAAGAGTCTGACACAGCATCTGCTCCCTCTAGTCGACCAGACTAACAGGAGAAATGATTAGACCAGACGAAAAACAGAATCTGGTGAATAAAGAAACAAGATTCTGGTATTTATTTTAAACAATTGTAATGAATTTAGAAATTAATTAAAGAATATTATTTCACGTTTCGCAGAATATTAAAAAAAATTATACAAAAATTGTTAACAAAAAATTCAGTTTTTTAAGCCATTTTTTCCCAGAATATATTTTCTATTTAACAGTTGGTAGCCCTGCTATGAGTTTTTTTGTAGTAGTGTTGTTTAGTTTTTTTTCTATGGCGACGTGAGTGTTGTTTTGTGATCAACACATCCTGGGTGGAAATTTAAGTCGGGGGCTGACCATTCTACGGCCGGAGAGCTCGGCTGTAAGCCGGGAGCTGGCCGGGGAGCCCGACTTTAAGTCGGGCTGTGGTTGAGGTTTCTGGTGGGAATCCAACTAGTATCGTCACGCTGCGCTCGCCAGCGTCCAGCCATGGAGCATGACCGAGAGCTGGCCGGGGAGCCCGACCGTAGTCCGGACAAGATCAATTGGTGCTTTACTAGATGCAAATGATTCGGGTTTCAATTGTATGAAGAACAACAGTCACTGAATTAGGGACTCAATTTGATTCTTTTTTACTGCAGAATTGGAGCATATTAATACATGAAATTCCACACGCCCAGCACACACACAACATTAACTACACTGTTAAAAATTTCTGTTGGAAACTTCCACTATATGTATTGGAAGTTTATTTCCGAAACGTAAGGTAACACTACAATGCATCTTGTCGTAGTTTTTAAAAGCCTGCATTTGTTTTGTACCTTACATGTATTGGAATTTTACAATGCAAGTGAAGCAGCCACTAGCACTTCTGTATCATCTTATCGATATCTCAAGACCTGTTTGTGCTATTCAGTGAATTCATGGAATTTAGGGAATTTTTGAAGTTCATTTGGGTAATTTATCTTAAGTTACCATAAATTACCTGATATATTACCATAAATTACAAAAAATTTAATAAATTTCCGAAATTTTATAGAAATGTTTGAAATTGAATGTTGGCTAACCAGAAATTACCTGTAATATCACCACAATTTACCATCAATTATTAAAATTTCATAAATTTACGGAAATTTATAAAATTGTTTAAAATTTAATTTTGGCTAATTTATAATAATTTGCCGTATTTATCTGTAAAGTCTACATAAATTACCGAAAATGTCCATAAATTTCTTGAAGTTTATTCGTATGTTTGAGTTGCAGTTTGGGCAATTTATGGCAAGTTACCAGAAATTTCCTGTAATATCACCACATATTACGATAAATTTCCAAAAATTTCCAAATTTGCCGAAAATGTCCATAAATTTCCGGAAATTTATTAGTATGTATACATTGCATTTTGGGCAATTTATGGTTAGTTACCAGAAAATACCTGTGATATCACCACAAATTACCATTAATTACCGAAAATTTATAAAAATTTTTAAAATTGAATTTTTTCTAATTTATGGTAAGTTTCCATATTTACCTGTAAAATTACCATAATTTACTCAAAATTTCTATAAATTTTCGGAAATATTCAGATATGTTAAAATTACATTTTGGGCAATAAATGGTAAGTTACCATAAATTACATGAAATATCACCACAAATCACAATAAATTACCGAAAATTTTATTATTTTTCGGAAATTTGTTAAAATGTTTAACATTTGAGTGTGAGTAATTTTTGGTAATTTATTATATTTACCTGTAAAATTACTATATATTGCCAGAAATTCATAGACATCTATGATATTACTACAATTTACCACAAATTACCGAAAATTTCCGGAAATTTATAAAAATGTAATAAATTTAATTTTGGGTAATTTATGGTCATTTATCATATTTAACTGTAAAATTACTATAAAGAACCCGAAACTTCCATAGATTCCCAGACATTTATAGACATTTTTAATTGAATTTGGGCAATTTACCATGTTTACCTGTAAAATTACCATAAATGAAAGAAAATTTCCGGAAATTCATAGGCAGTTTTAAATAGAATTTTGGGTATTTTATGGTAAGTTACCATAAATTACCTTTAAAATTACCGTAAATCATGCGTTCTTAATTCGAAATCTAACGTGGGCTGAAATTATGACTGTATTTAGAAAAATGTCTGCAATCATCTATTTGGTATAAAAAATATAATATATACGATTGCGCAATTCACGGAATCCAAAGAATTCATGAAATTCCAGGAATTTACCAAATTCACAGAATTTGCGAAATCCATGGAAATCACGAAACTCATGGAATTCAAAGACCACGGAATTCATATAGCGCATGAACTTTAAGGAATTCTTGAAATTGAAGGAATTCGAAAAAATCACGGAATCTAAAGAATTCACGGAATTTACACAATTTACGGGATTCAAAGAATGCGTTTCTCTAATAAGGCATAAAGAAAAAATTGTATTTTTTAACATTACTTTGAGCTCAGACCATTTTTAATTAAGGCTATATGAAAAATTAATTGCAAAATATTCTTTGGTCTGTGTCAGCTTTAATTTCACATTCAATATTTTTCAAATCCATTATCTAGCAGCTTTGTAATAAGCTTTGCGTCTTTTACAATTATCGATAAAATCGTTCTTCTTTTAATAATAATAATCATATAGGTATATACAATTCTAGTAATATTTAGTAACAATTATTGTTATTTAAAGAAGAACAATTTTATTTACATCCTTTTCGAAATTTTTCGGTTTAATAGGCTTCGAAATATATAGTAGAAAACATGTAAATTTTAGTGTATATTCAATTGTTAATAATCTTCTAACCTGAAAAATTTTATTTAACATAAAAGTTTTGTTTTTTCCATGAGTTTTCGAAACATAATTTTAAAATAGTTAAGAAAAATAATCAAATTTTTAATAAACATGAATTAAACCAAAAATTAACAGAATTTCGAAAAAGTACACTTGATATTCATAATCAGGGGACTGTAACACGACCCCATAATTTGCATTAGTAAATTCGATCATATTTGCATTTTTTCTTGAATAATTGAAATTATGAGCCTATCAATTATTGATTTAAGTTGCTCTTGAGTTAGAGGGGTCTAAATTTTAAGTGTAAGTCAAATAGTTCTAAAAATTAGAGACGGTTCATTTTGAAATCTGCTGACGTGAGGGAGTTATTATAATTTATAAAAGATCTGCAACCATTATGAAAAAATCTAGTTATATTTATCGTCATTTTTAAATACCAGTAGTCACAGTAGAAGTAACTTGTGTCATAATCGTAGTTATGACAATAAATATTTGTCATCATTAATTTAAAATATCAGTAGTCACAGCAGAAGTATTTTAGATATTACAATTGCAGTTTAGACGATGTACATTTATCATTATTTTTCAACGCCAGTAATCACAGCAGAAGTAACTTTTGTTACAATCGTAGTTATGACAATAAATACTTGTCATTATTTTTAACTATCACTAGTCACGACAGAAGTAACTTTTGTTACAATCGTAGTTATGAGAATAAATATTTGTTATTATTTTTAAATATCAGTAGTCACAGCAGAAGTATCTTAGATATTAAAATTGTAGTTAAGACAATGTACATTTATCATTATTTTTAAATGCCAGTAATCACAGCAGAAGTAACTTTTGTTACAATCATAGTTATAACAATAAATATTTGCAATTATTTTTAAATATCACTAGTCACGACAGAAGTATCTTATATGTTACAATTGTAGTTGAGACAATAAATATTAATTATAAATAGTACGTATTAAGAAACTGTAGTCTCAGCAGCAGTGTTTCAATAAAACATATTTTTAACATTATTGTAAAAATACGCTTCTGTTAAATACAACATATTATTTTAAAACGAAATCCTAGAATCCTTCAGGGAATAAGTTAGCAAACTTATTTAAATTCTTCGTTAGCTTGGCCACTGCAGAGTTGTAAGATTGGCCCCGAGGTTTACTCTTCGGAACTCTTTTGTTTCCGGAAAGAGGAATCTTGCAAGCGAGAATCAAAAGAGCTTTATTTTACTTTATTGATTTGATTAATACCTTTATTGATAGAAAATTAGTACTAAGATATTCAAACTCTAAGGTGAAATATTTAGCCCGTTTCGAGAAAAGTTGTATTCAAACTACACTTTTTAAGGGGCTAGTACACAAATAAAGACCCCTTTTCAATAATTATTTTTTGGTAGTAGACTTTTTTATATAAAAGTGGGTTTCTCGGCATATTAGAGTACATATTTTTAAATGTCAAAAAATTTTTTAAAATCTTTTTTCATGACTTCCCGCGGAGATACACCAGCCCGAAAAAAATCGATTTTCATTCGGCGGCCACGATAACTCCACTTTGGTTTATCCGAAACACAAAATCCAAAAAGATTCTTAAAAAGCACATGCGTGGGTATCGGATGAACCTCAATTATTGAAAAATATTAAAAAATGAATTAATGGTAGAAGTTTTTGTGTTTTGACCGTTTTTTGCAACGTCAATTGTTTTAAAAAGTTGTTAAATGTTAATGAAAAATTATGATCGAGGGTCATACGATAGCGATACACCTTATCAAAATTTCCTCCAAGTTTGAGACAAATCGGCCCAGCAGATCGGCCGGAATCGTGGCCGCCAGCTTAAAAAACACTGTTTCGAGAAAAACGCGTTCAAAATTTAACCCTTCGAAGCACAGCGTATCATATATGATACACAGAATAAATGTAGTTATGGGCAGTTTATGGGGACTAGAACAGTGAAACTCGGTAATCTTGAGTTTTCGGGGACGCTGAAAACGAACCCGGCGTCAAAATTGCAAAATTCAAAACGGTGTATGCAATATGGCGGACGAAATATATGAAAATTGTTCCGATATGCTACATGTTTGCTACTCGGGGGTTTTCAGGGTCGCTGAAAACGAATCGAACCTCAGAATTGAAAAATTCAAAATAACGGATTCAATATGGCGGACGAAATATATGAAAATTGATCCGATTTGCTTGATGTTTGCTATTCAGGGGTTTTCAGGGTCGCTGAAAACGGATCCAAATGACTAAAAAACCCGCACTAGTACTACCGGATAAGTACTAAAGAATTGTTCAATTCGTTTTTCAGGACACGTTTTTTCGATCTCGCGGCGCCAGATCGAGTTCACGGAGCCCGACCTTACATTAAAAGTTGGTTCATGCACACCGTGCGTTACGAGCGCTTCGGGGGGCTTCGAGGCGTATTTCGGTTTTCAGACACTGTCAGCACGCTTTGAGACAAATGTTGGTTTCTATCCTATTTTTAGATGTATATAGTGACCAAAAATGAGAAAAAAATTCTTTGGATTTTTTGAAAAATTATTTGTGTACTAGCTCCTTAAGCTAAAGACGATAAAAATACAAAAAAGGGAGTCTTAAAATAGACATAATTATTTAATATTTATGACTTGCTTAATTTTAATTCATTTTGTGAAGAAAAAACGTACTTTCAATGCTTAGGTACATAAATTTCCTGGTAATAACCTGAGAGTAAAATAAGTACGAATCAAATGAAAAAACCACGCCTAAGCTTCCCCTCGTTAATAGTTCAGATGTCTTTCGTGGCTGAGTGGAAAAATATACAGATACTGAGGAAAACTTTTAGTAACTTTAGCCTAAAAAAAGCGATAAACCGTTCATATATGAATTTCGTAAATGCGAAGTCATCCAAAGAATCTTAATTGCGATAAAAATATGAAAATTATAAATTGTGCACATTTTTATTATTTTCTGGTCAGAAATTTATTTTTCGTGTTCTTTATACAAATAAAAAAGAATTCAAGGTCTTCCGAGAGTAGAAATGAAAGTCACGACGACACATCTTTGAAATTAAAATACATTACATTGTTTTACGATTATTTTAATTAAGGCTTATTACTCAGGGGAGGAGATTTAGCAATATTCAAAAGTATAAATACAATGAATGGTCAATTTAATGAACTTTTCCCTTAAATATTTTAATTTTTATATTTTCAAGCAAAAACATGAATCAGATTCATTAAGATACATTTCTCAATAAATGATTCAAAGAAACCTGCTTTTGCATTAACATTTATTTGAAAATTTTAATTTATACCCTATTTCCACAATTTCTAAAAAATACTCTATGAAGTATTTTTATAAAATTCGCATCCAAAAACAAATGAACTAATTTTGAATATAAATTTTAGATACATTCTGCAGCTTTTCAGTATCAATATATGTGAATGAAAATTTAGTCTTAAATATGCTGAAAAAATAACTCTCAACATAAAATTGATTAACAAGTGCAATTGCAGCTGCTGTGCCATTGGGATCTTGGTATGAAACTGATTATACAGTAGCAGTTATTGAATCTTCTGACCACGAATGTCAGCTTTTATTTTTTAGTTCTTAAAAATCTCTTATAAATCTTTTCCTAGTTTTTCCATAAAATTTCATAAAGAGGCTATGACACACTGGACGAGATCGTCAAACATCTCCCCAGATCGGCTTATTTTACCCCAATCATGAATTTTAATAACAATTCAATTATACCTGTTTCTATCGTTTAATTGTGTATAAATTCGTAAGTACGTTTAAACTCGAGATATTAACTTAAAAAAAAGGTCGTTGAAAATCGTTTAAAATAACGAAAACCTCATTGCCAAAATTCTTTTAAAGCTGAACTTCTGTTTAAATCTCTTCAATTTTACTAAATATTTCTTGAATTTCCTTGATTTCTAAATTGAAATATTTTGCTTTCAATTCTTCTACACTTTTTCAAAATTTTTAGGAAATCGTTGGATATGTTAAAAACCTTTCGGGAGTTATTATTACACCTTTAAGCCATTTCTCTTTCCGGATATGCGCGACTCACTCGGTGAGGAAGGGAGATACTGCTCCGTCCCAGATTTCTGATTAATCTCTCTAGTGATCACACCAAATGCAGAGCCTCACTAAGTCGTCATGTGAGGTTCCCCACTCGAGCCAATTGGTATTGAAATTTTGAAAATTAAAAAACTTGCCTTTAAATCTTTCATATTATTTTTTGACCATTTTTTTAATCTCTTGAAAACTTTTTATATAATCCTTTAAAATTCATTTTTCGAAATACAAAATTATTTTTATTTTTCCTCGGAACCTAATTTTTTTTATTTTCGTGAAACACTACAAAACTTCTTACAAAATCTTGACGATTTTAAATTATTTTTCAATCGTTTAAAAATGTATGCAACATTTTTCTTCAGTCCTTTATACACTCTTTTAAATTATTAGGAAACCATAAAAACGATTTCTGACCTTTTCTAATTTAAAAAAAATGAATCTCCTCAAATCTTTCATATTTATTAAAAATCTTAAATTTTTCTTCAAATTCTTCAAAATAAGTTTTTGTCTATAATTTAATTGTTCTTATCTCTTTAAAAAGAGAAGAAAGTTTACAGATTTATTTAGAAATTTTTATATACATAGTTGGTTGTGCAGAAAATTGATAAGATAAAATGTTTACGTAATCAGGTAAACATATTTCCTTCTCCACCCTCATAATAGAACGTAATGAAACTAGCACCCTTAACCCCTCTTTAATGTTAAGTATTATGTGAATGTTCCATTATCAATATTTGTTTTCCATGTATGTTATTTACCAATACGATTGTCTTTTAAATATTGTGTAGGTTTATTCATTGTATTCATTTGATTTGCGTAAGGGCACCTGTTGCCGAAGCCAAATTTTAAAGTTTAAAAAATTATTTACATAAAATAAAAAATTTAAGGCAAGGAACAAAGCCTATCAAGAGTTTTAATTATTATCAAATACTTTGTTTCATTCAGAAATTTTGATGCGTGAGAAAGAAACCTTCATGCAATAGAAAACAAATTAATGAGTGTATTCTCTGTATAAAAATGTTTTTGTTTCGCAGAAATATATCAGTTATCTTTCTTAAACCCAAGCGTGGTTTTCAAATGGTAAAAAATACCGATAAAAAAGAAATGTAGATTTTTCATGCATGAAAATAAAGTCCAAGAAAAATAATAAGGCCAATTAAAGACAATTGTGTTTTTTTTCTCCTGAAAAATTTAGAGATCATTCTACATTAGAACTGACGTGATTTCAGATGATAAGAAACATTTTTTTTAATTGTAATTAGGACTAAAAAATTTGAAAAATTAAATTACAATAATTACTGGGGAAAAACAATTAGTTGCGTTATATAAATATTTTTGTTTAATGTAGAAAAAGTGGGAATTTTTTTTATCAAAAGAAATTCAATTTTAACTGTAGGTTCCATAAAAATGAAAATTTGATTTTTTCTGGGGCACCCAAGCTTTAAAGCGAACAATATATTGAATTAAATAATTATTAATATATTAATAATATATTATCCAAAGTTTCAGCTTCATATTATATTTACAAAAAAGTTCTTAGGTTCTAAAAAATATTCAGTGCTCTGATAAAGTGAGATCGGTAATATAGGTATTTAGCTATGCCACATGTCTCTAAGCAAGACGTAATTTATGCGTCAAAAAAAGTATTGAGAAAATAGGATAAAGCAGAGCCCTAAGGAGGGTAAGGTGACCGGGACAGAGGCCCGGAGCGCTAGCCCCAGGGGGACAGGCTAGTCGGAACAATCTAAAAATTATTTTAGATAATTTTTTTTCGCCTTTAAATAAATCGACAGAATTATTTAATGATTGAAAACACTAAGTCCAACATTGCCAGATCATGAAAATTCTTTTCCTACCATGACAACTTTGTTAAATGGAAGTTTTTTAAGAAAAAATATTAAAGATAAAACGTTAATTGATGATTAAGTCACTAGTCAATTTGAAGTAGAAAAAAAGTGGCGTAAAGTTGTACAAGTCCTTGTTGACGCTATTTTTTTGTGCATCGAATAATCTTGCACTTAAAGGTTCAAACGAACAAACTGGTAATCCTCAAGCAGGTGTTTTGTTGAATTTAAAATTGAATTTAACAGTCATTATAATCAAATTGAAAAAATAGTATTAATAGTCACATAAAAGGTTCCTTATCTTATTTTTCGCCGAAAATTCAAAATAAAATCCTTGAATTATGAGCGAATAATTTTTCAAAAGTGATAACTGATCAAATAAAACATGTGCTAAATATTTTTCTATTTTATTTGATTGCCCAGCAAATGTCTCAATAAAAGTACAAATGCCTAAAATTATTTGTTTCGTTCACGTAGATGAAAACAAAAAAGTAACTGTCGATAAGAGTTTTATTGCTTTCATAAAATCTCACGAAAAAAATGGATTAGGTCTGGCAACAGAAATTTTGCAAAAAATAGAAAAAGATAAGTTAAATATTGAGGATGTTAGAGATCAAGGATATGATAATAGGCGCACTAGTCGAGAAGTAAAAAATTTGAAAATGTAAACACGTTTTCTAGCCTCAAAGTCAA
This sequence comes from Belonocnema kinseyi, assembly GCF_010883055.1. Classification (NCBI taxonomy): domain Eukaryota; kingdom Metazoa; phylum Arthropoda; class Insecta; order Hymenoptera; family Cynipidae; genus Belonocnema; species Belonocnema kinseyi. The sequence goes on along the minus strand of NC_046664.1, from coordinate 107,472,253 downwards.
AGTGACACTGAACAAAAATATTGATGGAGTCCACTGCAGATGTGCAATGTGTAGGAAATTGAAGTTTGCGTGTTCTGTGCCGATTTGCGAAGGAAACAGTAACAAATATAAAGGAAAAGATCTACGTTCAAAGTGCCCAGTGAGAGAAAGAGAGAAAGAGAGATAGAGAGCGTCAAATATGGCCAAGAAATGCGAATTATATATTGTGCTCCTTTGAAACATGTGTGCTATCTGTAGATGTAACTATTTTTTATTTGCTACAGCGACTGATTCAAATAACTATAACTACATTACAACTAACTACACTTCCATCATTCATATAAAAAATAGCCATAATCCAACGAGACATCAAGTGAGCAGTGAGTTCTAACGACCATGTCTAAACTTTCTTCCTCGTTTTACCATAGGTATGTTGGTACGTTTGTCGCATTCCCAATCGTACCAACCAAGGTAGCAAATAAAATAGTTACATAACATGCTTTAATTTGTTAGAGAAATAAATTAGTAGTACAGATGACTAATTAATTAGTACCTTCTACTACTAAAACATTACTAACGTAAACTAGTCAAGCGTACTACAATCGGGTTCATGAACCGACTATTTGTTTAGTTGGCGTTACTAACTGAACAGTTGTAAGAACCAATGCATGCTTGACTAATAAACAGGTAGTAGCCATAACTATTAATTTTTCTCAGTGTGTGTATAGAACCGTTATAATGGGTCAAACACGCCTGGAAAATATCGAGGAGTGCAAAGACGAATTTTGAAATTGAACAAATATGCTACGTGTATTCCTTGTGAGACTCACAGCTTAAATTTGGTCGGAAATAATGCGACTTGTGTTACCCCAAGGATGATAATATTTTTTGGTATTATACAAATATTGTACACTTTTTTCTCTGGTTCAACGTCCCCATAGAGACGTTTGATAAAAAAATTGAAATTAAGTTTGGAACGTATATGTGAAACAAGTTGGTATACTAGTCTAGTGCAGTTGATACTTTGTGCTTGAATTTTGCGGAAGTTTTCGAAAAACTAAGTGAGTATTTATCCGTTTCATCAGATTCAGGTGCTATAACAACTACAAAAGGGTTAGTAGTTTAAATAAATTTCCAGTTCACTTATACTCTTCTAATTTGGAACAAAATCCTCCACGCATCAATGTAATTATCAATGCGTAACAAAGGGTTTGATTTTGAAATTCTGGACTCTGAAAAAATAGTAGGTAATGTAGGTATTGAAGAAAGTTTCCCCGATAAAGGAATCATAAAAAAAAAGAAAATGGACATCGACGAATCAGAAGATGATAGGAGCAATCTCAATTCGCGACAACAATTTCGTTTACATACAAATCAGATAAGTTCTAAACACATGGATAAAACAATTAAAGTGGCGTTTTGAAGAAACAAAAGAGATTGTTCCCAATTTTTCTTGTCTTTACGGTGACACCTTGAAACTGGTCAGCGTTGCTACTCTAAAAAATTACGCAGAAAAATTAGCACAAAAATATGATTCTGAGTTCTCTTCTTGCTCTCCTATAGAGGTATTGCAAAAGCTTGACAATTTTTATTTATTCAAATCGTATCGTAATATCCACATTATACTACGTATACATTTAACTATGCCAGTTGAAGTTGCTTCGAACGAGAGAAGTTTCATAAACTTAAGCTAATAAAAACCTATTTTAATTCTACTATGGGACAAATGCGATTAACAAGTATGGCAAAGATATCAACTGAAAACAAAGTTGCAAAAGTAATAGATTTGGACGACTTGAGAGACGATTTTACAGGTGTGAACGCTAGCAGGCAGAAATTGTTACGTTAGTTAAGCGAATTATAATTGTTAACACGTGAAATTAGTTTTTTAAATATAAAATGTTTATTTAAACAAAATTATTATGTTTTATTGCTAGTTAATTTTATTTTTATATATAATTTTTACTTTATAAAAAAACCCAATTTATGGTGGGGGGGGGGGGGTATATGAAGAGCGTATGAGAGAACTTTTACCCAGGGCATCAAATTTCTCCGATACGGTCCTGCACTAAAGTAACAAGAAAGTTAAAATACATCCTGTTGCATCAGGACTTTTAGAACGAAACTATACTAGAAAAGTGATACTTAATGTTTTCCCTTAAATTATTTATAAGTCTAATGTCGTCCTTCAAAAAAGTTATGCTGAAACCGGACTCATAACGTATGTTGAAAATTAGGAAGGACTTTTCTCCCAAAAATAGTTTCCACGACCACTTATAAAAATTTCTCAAAAAATTAAATCCAACTTTTATAGAATTTTTCGCCCAACAAATTTTCTACTTCAACACTTTTTGTTAAGTTTTTTCAAATATAACTAAGAATTTATAAAAATTTAAAAATAATCAATAAGGACTTTTCGAATTAATTTGACCCCAAAAGACTTGATGAAACTGGAAGTATTTCAAACTTGTTTTCTGCAGCAGTTTAGTTATATTTCAGCAGTGCCTTTTAAAGACATAAATCCGGGAAGTACTGTAAAAAATATTAGAATAAATTAAATAAAACATTTTTTATTTCCTTTTTTCATTTTTGAGTAAAAAAGATGTTAAGAAAACTTTTATATTTTATAGAACTGACTTGTCTTTTACGCGGTATTTCACTTGTACTTTATTTGGGGCCACATTGCGATTCCATTGCTGGCACTTGTTTACTCGGAATGAATATACAGACATGTCCAAAAGGGCCCAAAGAAAACTTTGAAACAAAAAAAGATGCCCTGAAGATGTGAACTGCAATGTTCACGAAACGTCGGCAAACAATTCGTAGTAGTTTTTTACACGAGTGAAACCCGAAATATCTCTTTTTATCAAAATGAATCATCGTGAAAGCATAAAATCTATTATCAAAAAAAAAAATGGTTCGTGTTAACATTTTTTATTTAACTACAATTATATACACTCAATCCTGACGATCATCAGCAACATCAGGGTTGTCCAGAAAGTCAATCTTGTAATTTTTTAGAATTTTACATGGGAATTTAGAGTTAACTTCATTTAAAAAAGAGAGAGAAGTGTCATATAGAATGGGCATAATAGGCGGAGAGAATAATTAGAAATCGTGTCAGAAATACAATTGAATTATTTCGAGCTCGATTATGTTTCAACATCTTGAAAGGTTATAGTTAAATTTTTTAATTGAATATTTGAAATTTGGAATTTGTACTCAATTATTAATGAAAACAATCTTTTGAGTGTATTATTCACTTTGCTAAATTTAAATTGAATTTGTGTATGGAATGCTTTGTCAAAAATAAATTGATATATTTTTTCCTATCTGTTGCATGCTTTAACATTATCACGTCTTTTATTTTTAATTTCTATTTATCTTTCACCTTTTTCTCTCGGATCAATCTCGAAATAAATATAAATTGAGGGGATTCAATATGAAGTCCCGTACTCGAAGGGAAATGCTGAAGGATGCGTATGTAATTTTTTCCTGGCTCTTTGCCCGAGGTCTTATTTACACTGAACCGTAAACCTTACTAGAGGTTATTTCCTTCACTTGTTTGCACAAGCCGATTATTTGATTCGAGAGGGGAAACGTTATACGCTCATATTAACGGAGAAAGCGAATGTAGATTATTTTTTCGAAATGAAAAGATTCTTTTTCTGCGTTTCAACGCAGAAAATCTCAATTTCCACTTTGCAGCCTTTTTCAAATAACTTTGAAACCTCAAATTTAGTTCCCTAGCGCCGAGATTAAATAAAGGTAGTGTCTATATCTTCGGAAATTCCATACGTTTATTTACGCTTATAACGCGATCAAGTCAAAATGTACGGACCTGAGAAGGGTCCTTTTCTTTGCCACTTCACCCTTCTTCTTTCCAGGTGCGTACGATTAGGCACAACCGTGTTATAAACTTGCATAAACGTCGGATTGTCTGGACTTTTAGACGCGGCCCTAAATAAAAAAATAATGAATTGTGTTAATTTTCAATGATTGAAATTCATGTAGTTAAAAATTATTAGTTCAATAAAACCTTAAACCTTGAAAATCTCTTTTTTTGGGAATTGTAAAGACCACTTTCATAGCCAGCGCATTTAAATCAATCGATCACTACAGCTGTTTTTGAAAACAATAATCAATTTATGCATAAGTTTCATGTATACAAATTTTTTTAAACTGATTTTTCATTGATTCTGAGATTTTTTATTCAAATCACTCAATAACTTTCCTGTGGTATGCGATACCGGTAGAAGAACCGATTTTGAAAGTAAGACTTGCTTGATTTTAGGTGGCTGAGATTCACAGTTACGAATGCTAATACGCGTGTGTCACTCTGGCTATTATTACATACATTTAAAACCAAAAATTCATGACCATATGTTAAGTTTTTCAAAAGTTACAGTGAAGCATGGAAAATAACAAACAACAAAAACTCACAGACATGCAGTCTTCTTTTTGATGTGCGTATTCGAGTAAAAATTGGATTAAATCAAATTAAACTCAAAATAGAAATATCTAGAAAAAGTAGTATCACAATAATCATCACAAATTTACAAACAACAACCAAAGTGATTTTCATAGAAAAAATTGTTCTCGCTGTAACAGTTTATTTAAATAAAGTTAATTGCATATTTTTTCTTTCATCTTAGACAATGCTGTCATTTTCTTTTAATTTTGATTAACAATAATTCATTTATGTAATTGAAAAATTATTCTTAGTAATTCGGAAAATGAAAACAAACCAGGGCGTTAATATTATTGAAACAAAAACTTTCTTTATCACCCTACTTTGCCTACAAATTTTGTGATAAATAGTATTCAACATACATATGTGAGCTTATATCAGAGAGTGGTAGACAATCTATTTAAAAAATTCAGGAAACCGAGAAGTTGATGTATATCTATTTATTAATAAGCCATCACTTCGTCCCATACATTGATTAAGATGCTGCTAAACTGTCAACACTCATATACCTCTTGGTAGTTCCAAATATCAGTTTAAAAGTAATTTTTGTTTTAAAATAAAAAGAATACATAACTTACAACCCGAGACTTGGGGTTTATCAAACGGCTGATTCAATTGGCGTTTTCGGAGAGGTACGTTCGTTTGTTACGTCCGATTTTCCACCTGTCCAGTTCCAGGGAATAGAAAAAGCATGTTGGTGGTTTCGAAACGTCACGAAATCCACGTGTTGCGATAAAATCGCCTTTTTTCAAAATAAAAGAATTCCGGGAGTTCCCGCTTGAATGAGTGTTAACGGCTACACGAATTCAGGAAAAATTCAATACTAGGCAAGCAGTCATGCAGATTGTGCAGCATTCGAAATTGCCTCGATGACTGAACTTTCGCCCCAATTAAGAACATTTTCATTCGCGCTGAAAAAGGCATTTAGCAGATTTTTCATTGCTTATTTCTTTGAAAAAAAAACACAAATTTAGTAATTTCAGCAATTTCATTCAATACAAACGAAATATAAAATAATAAAAATCGTTTTCTTATGCTTCTGCACTAAACCCTAGTTCTCAGTCATCCTTTTCTCGGCCTTTCTGAAAATTCTGGCCCCTGCAGTTTCTCGAGGGAGAGGGGGGGGGGGGAACGTTTGAGATTTTTGTCTGAAAACATCAGGAGCGTAGTGGAAAGGTGCTGTGGGCGGGTACTTAGTAGAGTATATTTCGCAGTGTTATAGATTGGAACTGGAAATGGTTCAAGTGGCCCTGACTATTTACGTTTTGATCCCCCCCGAGTAGCAAAATTTATTTTTTATTTCAATTGTACATGCCAATAGCTTCAATTCAAACTATTCCCGAAAAAATCCGGCTAAAATGAAAGCTTCCAGCATAGGAGACTAAAACCAAACAATGTTCTCATTTTTCAACCACTGTTATTAAAAGGAAACTATAACACAACAGTAATAATAATTCAAATATAAAAAATCAGTTTTTATTTACGAACTTCATATTATATGACAAAAACTTGAATTCGAGCCATTCCCAAAGAGAATCTTTCAGCATAGGGGTCTAAATAACTAAATTTTTTTCATTCTTATGCTTATAGTATTACTATATTACTTATGCTATCATAGATTATATAATACTGTATATATG
>NC_046664.1:107423395-107466063 GCF_010883055.1 Belonocnema kinseyi | reverse complement strand
ACTATCAATTATTGTGTATATAATGCAGCGACAGCTTTGGTCAATGTGAACCATAAAATAAAACCAACGGTTGGTCATAAGACCAAAAGACGAATTCATCAACTCGCCATAAAGATTGGCCGGGTAAGAAAGTACGCGTCCCGCATTCAGCGTGTGATTCACTACAAAGCTACTGACCATCAGCCAGCATATTGTTGAGAGAACACAGATACTATCTGACGCTTAGAGAAGTCTAGAGCGGAGAGAGAGGTGGATCAGACAGAATCAACAGTTTCTCTCTGACACATCTCGACGCTTTCATGACCCTGCAGTTACTGTCGACCACCCGCCCAAACCAGAGGAGGTCGAAGTATTTTGGAGAGAAGTCTACAAAATGCAGCATAGACTGAACGAAGACTCAGAGAACATAAGTAGCTTTAAGGAGCTGTGTGATTCCCCCATAACACCTATCACCGCCGAGGAGGTGAAAAAAGTATTAAGATGTATGAAGAACTATTTCGCTACAAAACCAGATGATATCAAGACCTTCTGGTAGAAGAAGTTGGCTTCAACCCATCAGCATTTGGCCCGTATTTTCAGCTAATATTTAAAGTCGGAAGAGGTAATTCCGGAGCGGTTGGTGGAAGGGCGCACAGTAGTCCTGCCAAAAATGGGCAAATTAGCTGACCTTAAGGATTACAGGCCAATCTTTAGCCTGAACACACTGTATGAGATATTCACAGCTATCCTAAATTATAGGATTGTTAAGGAAATCATACCTGTGTGTCAAGAAATGTATGAACAACGCGGCTCAAAGAAGGGCGTAGCAGGATGTCGGGAGAACCTGCTCATCGATAGATGTGTCTGCAAATATGCAGCATTCTACCGGCGTGACTTATCGACGGCCTGGATTAATCATCGGAAAGTTTTCGATTCGACGTCCAATAAACTTATCATCTGCCTTTTGGAAAGCCTGAAAGTTCATCCGAAACTCGTGAGGTGCATAGAAAGATTGATGCTGCTTTGAAAAACCAGGTTTACTATCTCATCTGGAAAGAATCGTGTGACAACTGACAAATTCACCTTTCAGATAGGTGTTTTTGAACACTTTGCCATTCCAAGGGGTACTTTTGCGGCAAACCTGAAAATCGAAACTAAAAGGTCACTTATGTATTTTACATTGATGATCTTAAGATCTATGCACTAAGGAAATAGGAGTGGAATTTGGGTTAGAAAAATGCGCCACGTTTTATGTGAAGCCTGGAAAACTCAATGGCATTCTTGAAGACCCTGAGCTCGTCGATAGAAGCCCTATACGGGAGCTTTGCGCTGGAGAGACTTATACATACCTGGGCGTGCCACAAAGCCGTATTAGAGATGTGACATCTATAAAGCATACTCTCCGAAGCAGATGGAAACGTCTCATCCGGCAAATTTGGTCTTCCGAACTGTCGGCGAGGAAGAAAGTATTTGCAACGAACATGCTTGTCGTCCCGGTAGTACTCTATTTATTTGAAGTGGTTCCATGCACATTTCGCCCGTTTGTCTTTCTCCATTGCCATGATATTGCCATCGGCTGGTGTCGAGAAATTAATCACGTAAATTATCTTGGTATTACATCTTGGAGGATAATATTAGATTTTGTAGCAGTGATACGTTGAGAGGTGGAGAATGAAAAATTCTAGTAGACCCTACACCGATCATTCTCAACAATGGTCGCCCGTCCTCTCTACGCGCATGTCAAGACAGTGTCTCCAGAACGTGGGATTTCTCGATCTCCCATCATTCTCCCATCTGGGAGCAACACTTCAAACGTAGCGTGTCGGTAATTCGGCTCTGCTACAAGCTGTCCAGGCCAGCCTCGTGTAGAGCCGAAAATACACGAGAAGGAACCCGAGCCTCCCCCCGACTTCACGATTCGTTTTTGCTGGCTTACTGGCTCTTAGGAGTTTCATGATTGTTTTGTGATGAATTCTAAGAGAAGATTGAAAAAAGAATAATAAATATTTTTTATTATTTCCTACAATCTTTTTAAATTATGTACAAGATTTTGAAGCAAAGTTTTACAATTTTGCCATATGACATAATTTTAGAAAAATTAAGGAACATAATTCTTATCAAGCCTTCTTGTGCAATTTTTTTAAGTATGATGGTTTAAAAAATATACTTTTAAATTTGAGTAAGCTTAAGAGATGTTCAGAAATTTTGAAACGATCCAAAAATAATTGAAAACCGTAAAGATTTTTTAAAAATATTGTAATAATATGTAAAAATAATATTGTAATATTGAAAATAAAAAAATTGTTTTATGTTCCTATGGAAATAATAATCTGGAAGATTTTGTGGCAATATTTTTAATTTTGCTGAATTGAAAAGAAAATCAGGAGAAATTTTTTAAAATTGTAATGCTTATAAGGCTTAGGGATTTTGAAAAGATTTAAAACAGAGCTTTCTCAGGATTCGTGAGAAAATTTTTCAGGATTTTTAAAATATTAACAAATTTACTTATTCTTTATTCATAATGTATACCCTAAGCATTTACATGGCTTCCATTTCTTACAATCTTTCCGCTTATATCTATATTTTTTTACAATCTTATCTTTTCTATGTATTCAATTATTTAAAACTATTTAAATATAGTCTTACATCTAGTTCCTTATCTCTATTTCCTGCGATAGCGCTATTTAGGACTTATTAGCAAACGAGTGAGAGGGCGACGAAAGCGAGAGTGCAAGCGAGAATGAGAGCATGAGAACGCAAAAGCATCTTAGTCTACTTAACTTTTACCTTACCATTAATTACAATCTTTACGCTTCTAATCTAAGTGACTTCCGTTTCCTTCTTCTTTTACTTTTTTATACCTCCATTTGCCTTTTTCCATATGCATTCTTCCATTCTCTCTCATTCGCTCCTCTAGAATCCTCCAACTCCTTCATCCATTCTTCTCCTAATCCCTCCTGCCCTAGAATCTTAACCACATTCTCTTTCCAGCTTCCTTCATCTTCCATTCCTTTCCTAAATCTTTCCTATACATGCTCCCATGTTTCCTCCTGCCATTCACATATTATAAACTTTACGTTATTTTTTTCCCAATTCATCGACTCCCTTGCCTCGTTTTCCAATATAAATCATGCTATTCTGGTCCGTCTTCTATTTGTCTATAATTAAAGAACTCCCTCCTTTCTTCTTTCTATCTCATTAATTAGATCGCCCTCCCTCTCCTCTCTTCTACCTCCATCAAACACTTTCTCGCCAACTTCCCTCCCTTTCCCTCCCCCAGCTTCGGCTTAAATATCCATGCTCTCCTTCCCGCTCTAATACTTAACTTATCCCTTTGCGCTTCTTCTCTCACCATATATCCTGGCGTCCTCCATTCTGTCCCTAGTGTCCACCATATCTACCGTTCTTGTCAATTCTTAATATCTTTTCTTTCTTTCCATCCCCATATCTCTGCTCCATAACCTAATACCGGCTATACCAGCGTATCAAATACCCACATTCTTCCTCTCTATTTTTTAACCTTCTTTTTCCTATTCCCCATATATGTTTTATTACCCCTGTCGCTTTTTTTATCCTTTCTCTTATATGAGCTTTATGATGTCCATTCGTTTGCAGGATATATCCCAAATATTTATACTCTTTTACTTCTTCCAACTTCATTCCCTTCCATCTCTCTGTTAATTCTTTCTACCTTTTCCTTCCTTTTCTAAGCCTCATTATTTTTGTCTTTTCTACATTTATATTCAGCTTTTTCCCATCTAAGTATTTCTCTAATCATGTTATTAATCCCGCCATCCCTTCTTCATCCTCTGCCAGCAACACTATGTCGTCTGTGTATGCCAGTGTATATATCTTCTCCTTTCCTATCGTAGCTCCTCCCAAACCTTTTCTCCTCATTTCTTCTTCTAGGTTCTTCTTCTACTTTATCTTTAATCTTTTATCTTTAACCTTCTACTAATCTTTAACCTTTTCTCCTTTGCCTTTCTTTACTATTGGTATAACTACTTCTGCTTTCCATAACTCTGGCCACCACTTTCCTCTCCATACTCTATCACACATTATACATGCCCATTCCTCTAGTTCCTCCCCTGCATATTTTCATACTTTTTCGGAATTTTATCTGTACCAGGTGTCTTTCCATCCTTCATTATTCCTAAAACTTTAACTATTTCTTCCCTTGAAATGTCCTCTTCCTCATCTCTTTCTCTACCATATTTTATTCCCTTTACAACTTTTCTCTCTACTCCTCCTATCAAATCCAAAAAATATTTCTTCCATTCTACCATTTCAATATTTCGGTTTACTCTTTTTTTCGTTTTCTTTCTCTATTTACTACCTTCCATACCTCTTCTTCCGTCCTAGCCTTCTCGGCCCCTTCATCAAACCCTTTATTCTCATCCTCTTTCTTTTGATAACTCAACTCAGTATACTCTTTCTTTTTTTCCCTATATTTTTCCCTGTTATTTTTTTCCTTTCTCCACTTTCTTAATTCTTTTCGGATTTCCTTTTTTTCTCTTTACAGTCTTTATCCCATCCACTTCTATTCCCCCTTTACTAACTTCATTTTTGTTTGTGCACTCTAATCCTATTTTTATTTCTCCTATCAGTTTATCTATCTCCTCGTCCACATTTCTCTCTCCTATTTTGATATTTCTGACCTTCTTTCTGAACTGTTCTTTTCCTTACCTTGTCCAATCTTCTTTTCCTAGACTTTTTACATTAGGTCCCCTTTTATTCATATTGCTATTGCTCTTTTGTCCCTCTAATGTCACTATTTAGGGAAAGTGATCCGAAACAATATACCTACCTCTAGTTTCTTAACCTTCTCTCTTACTTCATTATCCACAATCACATAATCAATTGAAGCTGCCCTTTCACCTCCTGAGCGTGTATATTCTCCTTTTTCATCTCCTTCTTTATTTCCGTTCAAGCTATACCATCCCAACTCCTCCAAGCTCTTCAAAAACTTTTTTCCCTCCCCATTTAGTACCTTATCTTTGAATTTTCTTCCTCCCTCTTCCCCCCATTCACTTCCTCCTCTGTCTCCTGTTCTCGCATCAAAATCCCCATCTATTATCAGCCTAATTTTTTCTTTATTTTCTTCAATCATTTCTTTCATCTTCTCTGCTTTCTCCTGCATAGCATCGTTTACATAAACCCCGACTACCTTCCACTTCTCTCCTCCCATCATTAGCTCTTCTACTATTAATCCCTTTTTTGTTATTTCCTGTCTTTCTTATCTTTCCCTGTTATACATTCATTCCTTACTCCCATCACCATTCCTGCCATTGCTCTGCACTTTTTATTCTTTCTCTTTGCATTTTGCACTTGCCATTTGTAAACTCTGGGTAACCTTCCCCTTACTCTTTCCCATCCCTTTTCATCTAGCCACGTCTCCATCATTATGACTACATCCCATTGTGTCAAATTTCTCATAAACTCCCTATTCTTTCTTTCCAATCCTGTTTCATTCTAGTAACAAATATTCCATTCCTCCCTACTTTCGCTTCTCATCTTTTTTTCTTTCTTACTATTTCTTATTTTCCTATGTCCCGTTCCTTCCTCTTCTACTCATGTCGAATCATCCTCTATTCTCTCTGCGCTTTTATATAATAACCTCTTCTTTGTCATCACTCCGCTCTTATGTTCCCATTTCTTCGGCTTTACCAGTACCCTTATCTCCCCTCTTCGCTCTTCCCTTCCTACATTTCGCGTTTCCTCTATCACTACCTTAGCATCAATCCTTTTTAGTACTTCGTTCACCCTTTCCTTCAGTTCCTTTCCCTCTAATCTTATACCCCTTATCACTATCTTTAATTTACTTTCTTCCCGCTCTTTCCTTTCTATTCTTTGTTCTATTTTCCTCAGCCTTCCGTCTCCTTATTCCCACTCTCGCCCCCACCACAAAACCCCCTTCGAACTTTCAAGTTTCTTTATCCTACCTCGCATCTCCTCTACCTTTTTATTATTATCTTCTTCCTGCTTCTCTAGTTTTTGGTCCAAAGACTGCATCCTCTTTTCTAACTTTTTCCTGATTTCTTCCCATTTTCTTTTGTCTGTCTTAACTTCAGCCATTTCCCGCCTAATTTCCTTCTTTAATCCCTCTCCCCTTTTCTCCGGCTTTTCTTCATAAATCCCCATTACCTCTAGCATAACTTCTCGAATTTCCTTGAGTCTTTCATCTTTCATCGGAATTTTACTTCAATCTCCGCTACCGTCAGCCCCCTTACTATAATCACTCTTCCTTACCAAACATTGCTTTTACGGCGGTGATCTAAACATTTTTTGATATTTTACGCTCACACCGATATCTTCCTTCTCTTCAATGCTTTCCCACTCCCCTCTCTTCCTTTTGATAAAAGCTTCAATTAAACCTACGTTTTTTGCTCTTCATCTTTCCTTTTCTATAGTTTTCTTATACTTCCCCCTTGCCTTCCCTTCCTTGATCTCCTGTTTCGGAGTACTGAACACGTTCTGCTCTAAATCTGCTTCTTCCGCGGAAATACCTCGCTCCTCTAGCCACGAATCAAATTCAAACTTCCCCGCCTTCTATGCTTCCCTGCTTCTTTCTACCATCGCTGCCTGGTACCTGTCTTGCGTTTCTTCGCGCTACCCAACCCTGTTACTACCAATCCAATCAACACAGTCCACCCACCCTGTCACAAATCTCCAAACAACTTAACCTTAACTTCCACACAAATCTGTCTCAATCCTCCAAAATATCTACCTCCCCTTTTCAATCTCACAATCCCTCAATTAATCTCTCACATCTACACCCTTGTACACACTTCCAGAATCCAGTCACCTCAAATTTCACGACAGTATCAGAAAAACTCAGCATCAACAATTCCCACTACTTTAACTTTCATGTTGGAAACGGAAGTCCTTTGTTTTGTTATTTTAAAATTGATTAAAAAAATTTTGAATTTCTGTTTTCGGTAGAAAATTATTGGTTTGAAAATTAAATTATTCAATTTTTTGCTTGAAAATTTAAATATTTTGTTAAAACTTTAAATTTTTGATGTGTATAATAATTTTTCAACTGAAAATTTAACCATTCAATTTTTTCCTCAAAACGTTATCTTGTTAGCTGAAAATTCAACTACGTGGTTGAAAATTAATGTATTTTTTTGAAATTTTATCTTTCTTGGAAGAATATTAGTCGCGTTGTTGAATTCATTTTTTTGGTTGAAAATTTCACTTTTTTCTTGTAAATTCGATTGTTTTTATTTATTTAAAATTAATTTTTACAAATAAAAATTTAATTGTTCCATTTTTTGTTGAAAATTAATCTTTATTACTTGAAAATTAACTTCTCTCGTGGACAATTCTATTTTTTATCTGAAATTTTAACTATTTTTTTTTTGCTGAATTTTTATTATTTTATTTCAAAATTTGTTTCTGAAGATAGCAATTGAATAACTTTTTTGACATTTTTTTTCTTTAAAAATGACCTTTTTAGTTAAAAATTTATCTTTCTTCGTGGCAAATTATTCTTCTTCTTTGAAAATTCATCTTTTTTTAGATCAAAAATTTATTTCTACGATTCAAAATTCGCATTTTTTTGGGGTAAAAATTAATTTTTAAACTACAGACTGAAGTATAAATCCAAATTTCAGATTGAAAAATGTATTTTTAAAAGTCATTTTTTAGGTTAAAAATTTAACTATTTGGTCTAAAATTCGCTTATTAGTTGTTAAAAATTAGTTGTTCATTAAAAATATGACTAAAACTTGCACCACTAAATTTGCAACATTTTAGACCCAGAAATCATGTCTCCTATATCTATTTACATTAAGTAAATTATATTTTCCTTTTCACAATGAGTCTAATGATTGAAATTATTCTAAGGCGACTCGCGATTTTCAAACCATAATATGTTTCAGGAGCAGCTGGAACGTCATTCGTGAAGTCGGGAAAGCTCGAATGCCGGCTCGTGCATTTTCGGCTTTAAGGTATTTGCACAAGAAAATACGTGTGCAGTATGCTGGAAACAGCTCACGCACGAGCCGGCCGTATACGCACATAGAGTACCAACTAATCATGCGTGATCTGTAGCGCTGCTGCTTGGCGGGCTGGCTACGTACCGTTCACATATCGGACCTCCACTCAAGATGCAAAAATTTTCGACGTTCCGAATTTGTTTCGAGTTCCGGACCGATAGGTGAACGGTATATAGCCATCTAGCACTGCAGCAACGTGACAGAAGCACGCGATTGTTTGGTGGTATGCATGTGTGCACGGACAGATCGTGCGTGAGCCGTGTCTGGAGACACTGTGGCAAGGCGGGTATTATATCAACATTATGGTAATGTCCTAGGCGGCAATTGCATTACCGTAGCTGCATTCTGTCTCTCTATGTATCCGTAGCGTGCATGCTTTGCGCATCCACTGAGAACATGCCCAAGTTCTTCTGGCTCTTGTTTGTACGCTTAGAAGTTGGTATCGCCTGCATGTACATTTATTAAGCGCTCACGGTAAATTAAGGTGTCTATAACGCTGTTTTGACAGCCAAAAGAAATCTCTCAGTCTCCGATTTCAATCCAAGAGCTTTAAGAAACATGTTGGACAGACTCGTCAATAGCTCTACTCTATATATAATGCCATTGAATTGACCATAAAGGGGATTGTCAGCATGTTGTCTTAGAAGAAGCGAATGCTTTGCTTCATTTACATGTACATAATTTTTAAGCACTAAAGGTGTAATTGGCGCTATACAATGTGTCGTGTCACTGGAATAAAATAGGAGCTCAAGCTCCTCTGCGGCCCTATCTGTTGCACGGTATAGAAATTCCACAACATTGACGACTTAATGTTGATGTACGTGTCGCATTAGAGAATCTGTGCTTTTTATAACTGAGCAGGCTGTAGCTAGAACCGTTCGCCGACGAAGACAATCTAAACTCAGCAAACTTCTATCCCCTTTTTATCGAGGGAGTATATACCAGGTACAGAAGATCTAGGATAATGGTTTTGATGGATTGTCATCATATAACGTGTGCTTAGGTCAAGTTGCTTCAACTCATCCACGTTCCGATCTACTGCCCCAAACGTATAAATTAGTATGGAAATGGTCAGAGTATTGGTCGGCTGGATCTTCTGCTTCTCAGATAATTCGGAAGCCCACATTTTTCTGAGAATTTTTCGATTCCTTTTTTTCAGAGCCGTTGCTTAGACACGCATATCTTGGGGTTCTGTTTACGACATCCCAAGATATACATATGTTTTTCCATCAGTAAGATATTGAATGGTATTTCCACCTTTATGTGTCCACCTATGCATTTTTTAGTCACTCTTTGTATAGATTAATGCAGGCGCACTTGTCGGGTCCGAAGCTCATGTCAGTGGGTTGATAGTCCATGTATAAAAGGCGGTTCAGATTAAAATCTCTTCAGTTTGGCGGGCCAAATAGGTATAGGAGCTTTTTTGATTGATTTATTTATCAACTTTTTTAATTGCCACTTCTTATTATTTCATCCTCTTATCGCGTAAGACAATGTTGTACACTGTTTTTCCATCGCTTCCTTTAAACACCATGTAACGTACCGTCACATAACGCGTATGTGCATGTGCATACCGGCTACCAAGATCTCCCTTCCACTCACCACCATCCAGTACGCCGATGCGATGCGCAGGCACGAGATTTATACCTAGCTGCGCTACACAGAAGCGGCAGTTCGCTGGGTGCGTTGAACCGAGCACTCCTAGTATCTCCTAGCACCTCCTAGCACCTCCTAGCACTTCCAAGTGTTATCGTAATCGACAAGCGCTCCTGTGGTCGCTTATCGGGTAGGGGACGTCGGCATCAGGTGCCCCTGACCGGCCTACCCGCGGCCACTCACCTGCAGATCCTGTTCTCTGTAGCTGACTCGCTCGGTGGTCGATAGGCGCTACTGTAGCCATCCATCTAGGCTAGGGTATGCCAGTATCAGGTGTCTCTGAACGGCCAACCCAGGTAAAACCACTTGCAGACCCGTTTCGCTTAGCCGACTTAATCGTGGATATACCGCCTAAGAAAAGAATCGCTCTAAGTAGAGCTAAATAGACACGAAATCGAGCTGGATAGACTCAGAAACTTGGCGACGTCTTCACCCCGAGACCCACGAAACACAGCCTCACCCAAAAACCCGAACAAGAGAACGCATTCACAATGGACCAGTTATGAGGACGCGGACGAAGACTCCGACAATGCTGAACACCAGATCATAAAAGGCTTCCCGGAACTCCTCGAAGGTAACGCCTACCTCTGCTACTCCAATTGCGCAGCCGAACTCATCTCCTTGAACGACTTAAAACAGTACCTGAGGAGATTTTACCTCTCCCCCCACTAACTCAGGCACCTGGACCTACAGTATTCCTTCCTCAGGGAGCTAGAAAGCAAATTCCCTACTGCGTAACAGCTCTGCTAATATTAACAAGAAGACGAGGAGGATTCACCTCGAAAAAGACAATGGCAACATTGTACTATAATATGAAATCAGGGCTACGGCTATACATTTGGTTCTTGGAGGTGAACACCCCGACGCCTGAGTCCAAAGATTCGAAGAAATAGAGGAGACTCAGGATATCTACACAAGAGACACCCGAGGGAATTATCGCCCAGCATACAAACCTGCCAGACAACCAACTTCCCGCGTTGAGCAAATTTACAATTGCCGAGAAGTTTACAGACGCTCTACACAACAAAGCCCGGCAAAACTGCCCAAACGAGCAAAAATGAAATTCTCATCCTGGTGTGGAATCAACGATGTCCTCTCCAGAGACTCTTCGTGCAGGACACAGGGAAACGTAAACTGGGCCAGTCTCAACTAGGCTTACACCCGGCCTTAGAATCAACACCAATCGAAGAGCCAAGGATTTTCATCCCCGTAATGGTAGGCATATGCCGAAAACGCGCTAGTGCACCCAGGATCAGTCTGCTCATACGCCAAAGCCGAAACAGAACTGCGTTGCGTAAACCAGTTGTGAGAACAGGCAGAAAACAACAGAATAGCTGTCCTGACCAATGGCACAGAGACGTACCTTGGCGCAGTTCTTTCCGGATGCTGTAAGCTATGGGAAACAAATTCGAGCCGAGATTTCCATAATGGACACTCTCAATATAAGCGTACAGAACCCTGTCAAGACAACCCCATTAAGCCTGCCCCATACGGAAATGATACGACAGAGACAGTTACAAAAATCTACTGCAATCAGTCAAAGACAACCCCGACGACAGCCAGGAGTTCTGCATCCCCGACGGACGGCTATATAGGCACACTCTACACACTTTGGACTTGAAAAACTACGATCACCATGAACAGTGAAAGATATGCAATTTACAGGAAAGAAAGTCACTCAACTACTCACGGACATGGATATCAAACGCCGCCTTACACCACCCTCTTCGAAACACTGCAACCCCGTGGAACGAGCAAACAGAGTCCCTAAAAATCAGAAAATCGCAAAAGACGTTTGTCACAATACCCAAAGTGACACAATACCAGGTGACATTTCCGTACGGGACGTCGTTCCAGGTATCCCACGGAGCAAACCGTTTCCGTGTCCAGCACGGAAACCAGCGATGCAGGATCCGATTTAACAGAATAGGTACTGTTAGCAGCATGCTTGTCGAGGATGAAGTGAGTAGAGCAAAAAGTTGATCGACTTTTCACAATGTTTTTTTTATGTAACAATTATTGTTTTGATGCCAAACATTTTTTTCTCACTCGCAATTTTACTACCTCAAATCGAAGGGAGATGTAACGCACCATCAAACAGAAAAGGCAGTTCGCCGGTTGCGGTGAACCGAGCATTTAAGCTGCCTTCGATAATGTGGGGACCGATCAGTTGATTTCAATTATTCCACACCATACGCTGAGAGTCCATGGACGCTGGTGTTCGACTTCATGAAGCCACTGCAGATTTTCAATACTCCAGTAGTAGTGCATGTTGTGTCGACTAAATAATCCATGGTTCATAAAAGACGACTCGTCAGAGAATAATACATAACGAAAAAAGTAGGCACTTTGTTGTATTTGTTCACGTGCTCACTGAATAAAAGCTACCTGATTTTGGAAATCGACGCCATGAAGTTCTTGATGTAAAGCGACATGATACGGATGAAATTTATTACGTTTCAAAATTTTCCAAACACTGCTCTGAGACATTCTGTAATCACGAGAAATTTCTCGTGCACTAACTTGAGGATTATTTTCTACTGCAGCTAATACAGTAATTTCATTCTTTTCTCCAGCGATTGTTGTTGTACGGGTCTTTTTTATAGGTTGAACACTTCCATCAGTGGTAAATTTTGTAATAGTACGATAAAATAAAGCACCTGGCACAATTATATTTGGAAACGCTAAGCGTAGAGATTGACCGCATTATCAAGAGTTCTTTGAGCTTCTCCATACACCAGAACCATTTCAATTTTTTCTCGTGCGGTTAGATACTCCATTGTAAAGTATTATTCGGAATAATTTTTGATCTACCTAAAATGAGTTTTGTCTTAATTGTATGTTTTCTAATTTACTGTATTCAAGGAAAGGAAAAAGTAAACACTTTCATAATCCTTTGATAGACTCCGCTGACCTCAATCTACAATAATGCCAAAGCTCCTTAGAGTGATTAAATTTTGATTCATAACATATTTCTCATAGAGTCCCTATTTTTCGAGATATTTTAAAGTTTCAAGTTAAAAAAATCATATATATATATATATATATATATATATGTGTGTGTGTGTGTGTGTGTGTGCATCTGTATCTATTTATAGGGAGAATAGGACCCATTTATTTTGTTCTTATGTAAACTGCTGTTCCTTTTATTTGTAAAGTATGTCAAAAATCCGAAAACCCTGGCTAGACTGAAGAGTCTGTAGGGACAAGGAAAAGAGAGATCAACCTATAACTTTCACAGGATCAATGCTCAAGATAAACTTACTTTTAGCATAGATTAGAAACCCGAATTCGAGGGCCCAAAAAGAGGCGAATTAAGGCTCAGTTTTGCAGTCACTCTTTAAAAAAGTACTTTCAGTAAGGAGCACACCACTAACTAATGCAGTAAAACACATCTCTGATCATCCTCTCATAAATGAAATGGTTCCAGCTGTTTTAAAGGACTTGATTTTGCAGCAGGTGCTTCCAAAATCGTTAAAGAAATAATTAGTAATTTCAAATCCATGATGTATACGACATAGACTAGATGAACTTATTAAGTTTTTCGACTTCATCAATCGATTACATCTTAATATCTCACAACACTTTCTAATATGAACCTTACTGAATACCACCCTATGTCTCCATAATAGATGAAGAAAACTTAAAAAAGAAATTGAAAAACGTTCAAAAATCGTCATGCAGAGGGATTGAACATACAAATGGATAGAGCAATAAAAAAATACAATAAAAAATGTTAACATAACCTAAGAACGAAAGAGAAAAACGACCACAATCTTACCCTGCAGTCCAGGTATCATAGAATAAATATAAAATTCGTAACAAACATAACATTCGCACAATATTTAAACCACTTGATAAAACAGCTTTTGTGGCAAAATCTATATTGCAAGAAACAATAGAGTGGGGACCCAACGTATAGAGAGCATGAAATTAAAGTCAGGCTAAAACATTTCTCGCCTCGGCACTAGCTGAGGATCATATCGAAACCGGATTTAAAATTTTATTTGACAACACCATCGTCATCACAATAAAAAACACAATATTTTTCAAAGGTAACATAGTAAAGCAATGAAAACCTTCAAAATCCCAATAACATCAATATTGAGAATAGAAATGACACCAATCGGATTTGGCCTTCCGTCCTCCCAGGGTTTCAAAAAAGACTTGATTAGACACGCAGCTCAGTGCAGCAAATTAGAAAATTGGGGTTCAAAATGATACAGACTCTACAATTTTCATCCGATTCCATTTTTTTTTTAATTAAAGCTAACTAAATTCTGAAGAGGTTGATTGAGGGATCCCATGGTAGGAGGGAGCCTCTACTTAAGGAGTCTGTAATTGTTTATGTAGGGATCAGTCATTATTAACAACTCATGACACAAATCTTAATTAATTGCAATCCGACTGATTTTACGGGTATTGAATTCCTTTATCCTCTAGAAAATCTTGTTATTCGTCTCTTAGCACTCTTCTATCAGTTGACCGATACACAATGGGGCATTTTCAATTACCTTAGCGCCATGTATGAGGAATTTGTGTACAATCACAGGCATATAGAACTAACTATGTAAGCCGACGTTCGGTTCCTTATTTACAGAATAAAAATTGAAACCAAAAAAACATATTTCTTATATACGAAAGAATTATTTTAAGAATTGATTGATCATGATTATTTATAATAATGGGATATGTTGTTGGATGTCAGTATATTTCGTAGGAGTTTCATTTGTTATGACATAATCAACATTTCAGCAAGAAAGAGATTTTTCCTATTCGAAAGCGTGTATGAATAGCATTTGTTGATCAGAATTATCAATAAAAATAAAGAATATGGCCAGACGTCCATTTCCTTCATCAGAATATTAATTTAGGTATAAATGAAATAATTATGCAAAAAAATTAATTTTTTCTATCAAAGAGTGGCCGTTTCATGCATTTGCTAATCAGTGTTGTTGACAATGGTAAATATTTAAACGAAACATTAATTTCACTCGATTTCGCGGGAAAAAACGTGATGAAAATAACTTCCAGGCTTCAATGTACAACAATAATCGATTTTGTTCATAAATTTGTTTATAACAATTCAAAAAATTGTACGAACTTCATCTAAGTTATTAGGATTTGTTAATCGATTGTAAGTATATCAGTTTTTAACCTCTTTGAGGTAAAATCAATGCATTCGACAGAACAGGCAGCTCAAATATGAAAAATTATGGTTTTTTGGCATTTTGCAACTTAAATAACAAACATAAAGAGCCTTTTTAGCAAAATCGCCCTGGAAGACCTCTTCAGAATTTAATTAGTTTTAATTTTAAAAAAAGATGGAATCGGATGAAAATTGTAGGCTCTAGATAAGTTTGAACCCCAATTTTCTAATTCGCCGCACTGTGCACAGGTGCCACCAATTTTCACGGTCGGGTGCTCTGGCCAATCACAGGCATCGTAAAGAGTGTACATAAGAACAACATAACCTGAAATCTCAGTATCAGGTTACCTCTTTATAAATGAAAGACAATCTTGACGAAACATCGGCAAGATTCATGGTTTTATACAAGATTGAAACCTGAAATATCTCCTTTTTATTGTTTAAGTTGTTCAATTATATTTTAATTATCTGTATTTATTTTTACAATTTTTACTTTCTTGTTTTTCTCTGTGGTCAATTTAAATTATATTTCTCTCCTCGTCACTAAGACCTATAATGTATCACCATATATTCTTTTTACAACACCAGTAACGCACACCTTGTATATACGAGGGTAGTTCAATAAGTCCTTAGAATGAAGTATGAAAACAATTTTTTTTGTGTAATTTTTTTTTTTATTTTTCAACATAATCTCCTTGGAGCTCTATACACTTGGTCAATCGCTTTTCAAGTTTTTTTAATCCTTCAGAAAAGTGCGTTTTCGGAAGTTCCTCAAAATAAGCACTTACAGAGGCAATGACGCCTTCGTTGTCTGGAAATCTCTGTCGACCGAGCCATTTTTTCAAGTTTGGAAATAAGAAAGTCACTGGGGGCTAAATCTGGTGAATACGGCCTCCCAATTGGCCCTTTCTATGCCTTTGTATATGTTACTCTGAAAATCTATTTGCAATTCGAGTTTCTGTAAATTTTCAATCTCGATTTGCGCCTGTTTTGTGTTTTTGGTTTTCTTTCTTCTCCATCCTTGACCTGAGTTCATTTTTAAATTAGAAGGTAATTATCCGTTTTACATTATGAACTTCCGTATAACCCTTTTGTCTTTTACCAGGCCTCTGAGTCTCATCCACAATCACAAAGTAAATTATACCGTGGCTGTCTCCTCTGCATCAAGTTTACAAATGTATGATTTTATGCCTAAAGCAAATATATCTAATAAGCAAGTCCATTTCTGAGTACAAGCTAACCAATATATCTCTGTTACAATTTGTTTTTAGATCTCCAAAATTGCATAGCACCTTTTCCGTACCCTGACGTTGGACACTAACCCATCCATTCTCCTTTTAGCATCAACTGGCGCGTATCACGCTATAATGAATAATCTTCTGATGCCCACTTTCATTCTAACTCACAAAAATTTGGTAGTATATATCTATGCTTATTTCATGCTTTTCTGCTCTCTTGTTCATAATAAAACTGACTCCTTGACTACCATGTAATTTACTATCTGATCCTAACCATATTTCAAGTCCCCCTTTTAATACCTCATTTTACACCTTTTTAATGTCGCATACCTTTTTCTTTGCTGTAGCTTCAAATACAATATCTAGCTTCATTGTGTACATAGTTTCTCATAATTCTCTTTCTTTAAGAACATTCATATCTCTAGAATTCCAAATACCTTATCTCCATTTAGTGCCGCAAACCTTGCCTTCACCTTCAACGGATGCCGTGCTTTAAATATATAATTCCGCATTCGTTAAAATGCTGAGTGAATAAAGTTGAATGAGACTGACTTACCTCAAGTAATTCCTATGGGCATTCTACGATTCATTGATGTACGCATGAATGGGTTGAAATTCAATATAAAATGAAGGTCTTTGTATATCACACCCAATAGTAAAAATACGATGCACAAATAGCAATTTTTAATAATCTACCAAGAGTAGGTTACCTCAAGTTATGTTCAAGACTGTGTTGCAGTAATTCCCACTTATTGCTCAACTACATATATCGACAGAAAAATTATTGGCAAGGCAAAAAGATCGATTAGATATATCATTATCGATAATTATGAGGATTTATACAATGCGCTGCGTTCTAATTTAAGAATAACCAAGTCAGTTGAATCTTGCAGGGCTAAGTTAGAAACTGTCAAGCAAGGCCTTGAGAGCGTACCTATAACGAGCTAACATACGCTCTTCAAACCGAATACAGGTTAAGCAGCGGGCGGGAAATAGCACTCGAAATGGAAGAAAAATTAGCCTTTAAGAAATATGTGATGAATCTGAGGAATGAAATTTTTAGCCAAGTTCGGCCCATGAAGCCTAAAACAATAACTGAAGTTTTGCAGGAAGCCCTAGAAGCTGAAGTTTGTTTATGAGAAAAAAAAAAAAAAATAAAATGTATAACTACCCCAACCTTACCAAAATTAAATTACCAACCAAAACAACAATTAAGGCCAACACCACTTCCTCGCGCTCAGCCAATATAATACTCCACGTTCCTAATCAAATTGCTTCTTTGAGTGACGGAACGAAAATGAAATGTCATGCATGTGGATATACGAGGATTTTTTAAATAATTAGGAATTCTCGATAAGGGAAATGCAACAAATAAACACAAATTTAAAAAAACCAAATTCTTTAGAGTTCATGGATGATTACAATCAGACACCGGAAAGAAAGCGGACGAGAATACATACTATTAGTGGACTTCGGCTCATTTATCAATCTCATAAAGGAAGACTATATCCCAATTGAATAAAAACCATTTAGAATGACGTATAATTTGAATATAGCAAATGATGAACAGCAAAGCCACCTCGAAACACATCAAATTCGAGAAAAAAGCTTAAGTGCGTCTAGATCGCGCGACTGTTGGTTCTTGCGCTGCGAGCTCAATTATATATTTGTCTCCCGCTTCGCGCTTGATATGTTTTTATCTCGCTCTACGCGCTCTGTCTTTCTATTTACTCTAAATTTATTAGCAAGCGTTTTCAAATTAAAGGTCAAAGCTTCGAAAACTATCATGTGGTGATTGTGGATTCTATTTTTTTAAAGCTCGTTCGGCTTTAACGAAAACATTCTCATCACGTACCTCATTCCTCGCAATTCATTTTGTCGAAAATGGGAACTTTTCCACAATATGTTCAACTCTCTTATATTAAATGTATATTATATTTAGTTCTATACCGCGGTCTGGGTATGTTTATACAGAAATTGCAAAATAAAGTACAAATCTCCTTTTTAATGATTACTTCAATGTTTGTTTCTTATTTTCCATTGAGTTCTATTTCTAACCACCCTAAAAACGTTTATCATTTCAATAAATTTATATTAATAAGATTCACAATATGCGTTAGTATCAGAACAAAAGTATTTTTATTGACTTATTTTTATCATTAAAAAAATGCGCATGCTATTAAAATAAATACATTATTAAAATACAATTCTCTTTAGGCCTTGCAGGACCTTATAGGAAATTTATAAAAAATTCCTTTACACTTTCCGAACCACTTGCAAACTTCTCGGCCTGCTTACGTATAGATATGGATAAAAGAATCCCTATAAATGGCCTCTCTTGGATGTTTTGAAAAGGACTCCTAAAAACGGGCTCTCCTGGTATGCATGATTGTAGTATGATATAAGAGTGAAAGAGCCCAGCTAACACGGGCCTTCTGGATCCCTGGGTCGAGGTCTCACCAGGACCGATCTCCAATTTCTGGAATCGGCACGCGAATGATCTGCGGCCCGAACAGCGACAAAGAAAGAGCCCTCCGCTAGTATGGTGGCCCTAAGCCATGGATGTAGATTGTGCCCATGGCACTTTGGCTCCTAGGGGTTACGAAGGTGACCTAACGGCCTCTTTGGGACACCGGACGACCTCCACGAGTAATTAGTCTTACCCATGCATGCGGGGCTCTGCAGGGGCGGAACTTTTATTTCCCTTGCTACTCATAAGAACAAAAATGGAACACGCAAAATTACCAAAAGGTGAAGCAGAAAGGGAGTTGGCGGAGGGAGGAAAGGGGCTGGGTCCTAACGGGTCTAGCATAACGCTTTTATCCTAATCTGTCTCTCCACCAAGCCTTGCTTTGCAGCGGTTGTGCCTCCAGCTCTTTCAGGAGATGGGGGTGCGACGGCCCCTCTGAGTGAGGCTATAGAAACGGGAGTGGTCAATTAGTCCCACAATAAAAAGAAACGCATCAGCGTTTCCTTGAAAAGGAGTCTGAGGAGGCAAGCGCAGGGGGCAAGTGGAGCAGCTGCAGTACCTGGCACAGCGGCGACCACAACGCTGATAACCAGCACTGAGGCTCAAAAGCAAGCAAGGAGCTCAGAGGGCATTCCACCAGAGGGAGGGCAAGCTCTTGAAGAGGCACAAGGCGGCCCAGCAGCCGACGGACAGGGAGACGTCGGGGGTTGGACTGACGGCCGTTAAGAGGACTGACCCTCTGACTGTAGTGGTGACGGATACGTGATACCCTGACTCGCAGCTCACCACAGAGTAATTATAGCTCCTCAGGGAGGCTACCTTAAGGACGCTCGAAAGAGTGTCCTCAGATCAATGGCCAAAATTCAAGACCCATTTTTGCAGGGGAGGGGAATTTGCATTTATGGCAGCTGACTATATTTGGAGCTGAAGCTTGGCTACACAAGTTTCTGGCCGAGACAAGGCCCTGGGAAGAGAAATCTCTTAAGGTGGGTGGGTTTGCGTTGCTCCAGAAGATGATTAAGGCTATGGCGTGGTTCTCAGGTAAACTGATGAACCCGTATGTGCTTCTCCGTTGACTAGAGTGATTCAACCCGTCCCTTAAGACAGCGTCCTGGCGGATCGTCAGGGACGATAGGCCTCAGGAAGAGGACACAGCTGGAGAGGTTAAACATCTCCTAGTTCTACAAATTCCTTAGTCGAAGGCAAGGACCCTTACAGTCCTCAACAACAGGCCCTTCTATCTTTATGGACAGGTCAACTTTAAAGTGGCCAGCCAGAGGCATGATGAGCCTGTCGGTAGACAAGAAGATCGGGATCAGACCTAAATTTCACTGAGGATCATGGCTATGAGGCACACAGGTATCTCACTAATCCAGGAAATTCCGGTTATAGTTCGAGATACCATTAGGAACTTAGGGGGAGGGGGGCTATTTTTTGTTACAGGGACGTTAATGCGGCTAATCCAAGAGCATGCATACTGGCGAAGGGAGTCAACGTCGTCCCGCTGCTTGAGCTATGTTCCAGAGACCTAATGGTGATAGTCACGGATCTTAAAGGAATAGGAAAGCTTGTCATAGGGTTGGCTTACTTCCCATATGACAGCGACACAAATTTACCAATGGAGGTACGTACACTGGTAGAGTACTGCAAGGTAAGGGGTCGTCCTCTTCTGTTGGGGTGTAATGCTGACTCCCACCATACTTTGTGGGGTAGCACGGGCATCAACTCAAGAGGTAATGACCTATTGTAATGCCTAATGACCACTGACTTAGATACTAGCCAACGAGATTGTGAGCCCAGCTAGGGCTAGTCTGACGTTCGCATGATCGGTTTTACTTCACCCAAGGATTTCCGGCCCATTAGCCTCACATCTTTCATATTAAGAACAGTGGAAAGAATCGTGGCGAGATATATCCGCGATAAGGTCTTGTCAAGTAGTCCTCTTCACAAGCAAAAATAAGCTTACAGGGCTGGTCACTCGAATGAGACGGCCGTAAGCTCTGCAGGTAACCTAATTGAAGGACAACTGAAGGAGAAAGGTCTAGTGATTAGAAACTTCATAGACATCGAAAGAGCCTTTAACTAAACCTCTGGAGAGATGATCAGGGTGGCCATAATCGCACACGGATGTCTAGTGGACTCGTGGCATAAACCTGCCACATGTTGGCCAATAGGATACTAATCACGAAAAGGGTCACACCACTTTATGTGGAACCGTTGTCTCAGGATGTCCGCAGGGGGGTGTTCTATCACCCTTGCTGTGGTGCCTGGTAGTGGATGAATTGCTCCATCTACTAGCAAGTCAGGGCCTTCACGTTATAGGCTATGCGGGCGATATACTGGTTATTGTGCGCGGTCAGCATCTGGATGCGCTTTTCAGAGTAATGCAGCAAGCACTAAGAATAGTAGATTCATGGTCTAAGAGGACTAGACTATCAGTCAATCCAAGTAAGACGGATGCAGTTGTGTTCTCCAAAAGGTACAAGTGGGGAAGTACGACTACATTGAAATTGGTTGGACAAAACCTCGAAATCATAGGGCAAGCCAAATATCTAGGAGTCATCCTGGAGAAGAAGCTGTCAAGTAACGAGCACCTAGAAAACAAGTGCAAGTAGCTATTAGCGACTCTTTGGCTCATTAGATGAGCCATAGGGAAAAGCTGGGGCTTGAAACCAGAGACACTTATGTGGATCTACACAGAGATCCAGAGATCCAGACTAACCTATGCGGCAGTCATCTGGTGGACTAGGGTCGAACTTTCTACTGTGAAGTCTCGACTAAAAACAATCAGGGGACTGATTCTGATAGGTGTCACTGTTGCCTCGAATCCGACACCAACGATGGCCCTGGAGGCACTAATAGGTTTGGAGCCCCTCCATCTCACCATAAATGCCGTGGCTGCAAGGGCGGCCTTAAGATTGAATATGGTAAACGATAACAGTATCTAGACAGTTCTGCAGATACCAACTGACATGACAAAGAGTCCGACACTGAGCATGCTCAGGGACGAAATGTCCACATGTCGCTACCTCTTCGACAAGAAATACCAAGTTAGCCTATCCACGAAACAGGGTTGGGCTTATGGCGAGGCACTCCTGCCCAGTGATGGAGAAAACTGGTTTACAGATAGCTCCAGGAACAAGGAGAACGCTGAAGCATCTGTATACCGTAGAAGGAACAGAATAGGCTTTACAATTGCGATGGGGTCCTACGTAACAGTTCTACAATCTGAGATTATAACCTTGCTCCAGTGCGCCTATATGGCAATGAAGTATGGCGGAAAATGAAACATTTGCATCTGCTCAGATAGCAGGGCTGCTATCATGGCTCTGAATGAAACAACGACCACGTTGCTGCTAGTAGGGGAGTGCTCTGAGCAACTGAATCAGCTAGGGACAGAAAACCGAGTCAGTCTGCTCTGGATCTCTGGACACAGTGGTATCAGGGACAATGAGATATCGGACAGGCTAGCAAAGCTAGCAGCAGACGGAAATTTTACTGGACTTGAGCGAGTTTTAGGCATTTCCAGCAGGTTGGTCTGTAAGATATAAACAGTTGGCTGACCGAGGATCATCAGAATATGTGGGATGCGGTCTCTGGCTGCAGACAAGCTAAAACACTCTTGGGCTCGAAGCTAAACTCTCATCGATTGAAAGACATACTTATGCTCGGAAGAAATGAAGTCAGAGTCCTAACAGAAATTTTTATAGGACATTAAAACCTCCGGTACTACAGACATAAGATAGGGCTTGAAGAAAGTCCCCTTTGTCGTCTGTGCGGAAAGGATAATGAGACTTCCCTTTATATCCTCTACCATTACCCTGCGATTGCGGAGAAACGTGTGACACTCAAAGGCAACTTCTGTATCAGTGAGTCTGAAATATCAGCCAACAGCGTGGCCGCGGTCCTCTCTTTATAGAGAGGGCTTTGGGTCCATGCTTAAAGCTTATAAGGGGACACAACGAGATCACCCAAGCGTAAGGGGCTGTGACAATCTCAAACCAGATTATAATGATCTATTATGTATAACCTATGATGTATGATGTATGTATGATCTATAATGTATAACCAGATTCATCTACATAACATCGACATGTTACAGAAGACCGAGCAATGAAGATTAAACTACAGGTTGATTTGGCGTAAAGAAACGACGGCCATGAACATTAGTTAGAGAAATCCGCGTTAAACGGTGGCTGAACTTATACAACCAGAAGCAAAAGCAGAGTTTCAGCAACCAAAAAAGCGAAGAAAATGGACATACCCTATGAACAGAGATGTTGTGCGCCTTTATTTTTTGGCAGAAAAATGTGGGCAAAGTGTGAGGAGCGAACTTCATAGACTCTTCTTACTTAAACACCCAGAGCTAGCCACAAAAATAAATGAGCAGAATCTGGCAGATCAAAAACGCTCAATATCTGTAAACAGACTGCTTTCGGCTGTTGGAATAGCTGCTGTCAAAATGGAAGTGGAACGGCAGCTTCCTATTGAAGAGCTCGCCTCGAAAGATGTGAATAACGAAAACTTGATTAATTCTGAAGGCATAAGTACTAGGGATAATGAGCATCATGAACTGGATCCATTAGATCCTCAGTCGTATATTACTAACGATGATGTGGATAGGGAAATCTCAGCAGCTGTGGCAACCGTTAGAACGTCAGGTTGGAAATTAGGCCTGTAAATTCAGTTTTTGTGCCAGCAAGGGATCTAGATCCATAATGGAAGATCAGGTTGGATATGGGTGTCAGTAAAGTAAGGTGCAAATTGGGTCGATTAACTCAATGTAAACAAGGAAATAGAACCAGAACGCTGATGAACTAAGTTACTAAAATCATCCACCCTCGGCACATCGAGACACTAACACCAGCAATATTGGTTGCAATTTTAGACTCTTAGCGACAGATACTTGATGTTTCTACTGCCAGAATGCGTCGGTACAAGAAAAGTCATGCACGAAGGCAACATAATCAAAACTTTCAGACAGATAAAAGAAGATTCTATCATGAACTGAGAGTAAAGCCAAATAACCACCAAGGCACAGAAGGACCTCAATTGGAAGATATGACTAACTACTGGTCGGTTGTTTGAATAAAAATAAACAGATGCAATTTGGACACTGCGTGGTTGAAACTAGAGAAAGCAAGGGCAAGCAATAGCCCTGACATGCATCTAAAAGACATCACATCTTTAATTGTTTCAGCGGTCTTGAAAAGAGCATGTAATGGGAAAGCTCCAGGTCCGGACATGGTGCACAACTTCTGGTACAAGTACCTGTGCGTTATACATGTCTTACAGCTATCATTGCAGATAAGGTATAGTCTCATTGCGACGAGAATGACATTCTTACAGAAAGACAAGAAAGACGTTATAAAAACTCACGAGGCTGTAAAGACCTAGTCACAATAGACGCTGTTGCCATGACTCAGGCTCGTAAGCATCAAAGGAACTTTAACATGGCATACATTGACTACAAGCAAGCGTTTGTTTCCGTGCCGCATGACTATTTGCTTGAAGTCTTAAAACTTTACAATATCTGCTCGCGTATTATTGACTTTCTAAGCCATGCGATTAAGCTCTGGGGTACAATAATCAAGTATTTTTATCATAGACGACCAAGGATAACTAGATCAACACGCTTTACGACGGGTTTATTTCGAGGAGACTCCTTCAGCGCACTATACTTCTGTTTAGCGTTGAATCCATTGAGTAAAACGCTAATCAGCATGCCTCATGGATTCAGAATTCATGATAATGTGAATGGTCATCAAGTGACCCATCTTCTATACATGGAAGACCTGAAGTTGTGCTCTAGTTTAGCCCAGAAACTGCAGCAAGTGATCGATGTCGCACAGCGGTTTTCTAATGATATCCACATGGAGTTTGGACTATATAAATGTAGAACAGTGAGTTTAATGAGACGGAAATTAATGACCGCAGAGTTAGGGAACGAGTTAGAAAATGACATCGAGGCAATGGCTGCAGTCGAATCATATAAATATCTGGGTATTCTTGAATCTAAGGGTATTCAACACACGATAGTTAAGACAAGCCTAACGACTGCCTTCAATACGAGAGTCAGATTGATTATAAAGAGTTTTCTCAACTCGGCAAACAAAATCAGGGCAATCAAGAGATATACCATCCCTGTCCTCACGTACTCCTTCAGGCTCATAAAATGGTCTAACATCGACCTTAAAAAGTTAAACAGAATTGTTCGCGTAGAAATGACGGATCATCGTATGTACCACAGAAATTCAGCGATTAAAAGGGTAGTTTTAACCCGAAATTTAGGGGGTAGGGACGTTTTAGATGTCAAAAAACTGTGTGAGTCTCAAGTTATATAGTTGCGATACTATTTTAACAGCAAACGAAATGTTGTGCTTTACAGTAGCGACAGAAAAAAAGTGGAAGAGTCTACATCATCGACATTGCTTGTCCGCTTAAACGAAATTTTCAGTCAACCTATACAACCTTATACCACAAGTATAGCTACAGTATACTACAGTATGCTACAGGCAATGTGCATCTTTTCATTTAGGAGTCAGTAGGGTATACACAAAAACAATTGTTGAAAAGTTTTATAACGAAGGAAGTAAAATAGAGAACTTTCGTTTCCGGCACGAAAGTGTTAGGTAGTGGAATTGTTGATGCTGAGCTTTTATGATATTTGTGGTGAAATTGAAGGTAAGTGGCTTGTGGAAGTGTGTAGAAGGGTTTCTATGTGAAAGATTAATTAAGGGATTGTGGGATTAAAAAGGGGAAGTAGATATTTCTGAGCATTAAGACAGATTTGTGTGGGAGTTGGGGTTAGGTTGGTTGGAGAATTATAACAGGGTGAAAAGACTGGGTTGATTGGATTGGTAGTAGCAGGGTTGGGTAGCGACGGAGAATTGCGAGGCAGGTACCTTGAACAGTTAAACAGAATTCTTCGCGTAGAAATGACAAAGCACCGAATGCAGCACAGAAATTCAGCGATTAAAAGGGTATTTCTACCACGACATTTAGGTGATAGGGGCATTGTAGATGTCAAAAAACTGTGCCAGTCACAAGTTATACAGTTGCGAGACTACTTTAACAGCAAACGAAATGTTGCGCTTTACAGTACTATCTATCAAACGGATCTTGACTACACGCCCTTAAATTTGTAATCAGATGGGGACTTGAATATCAAGGCAGAAATGATAGAGGAATTAGAAATACAATGGAGGGAGAAAGCCAGCCATGGGGAGCACCTAAATACGTTAGATCAAAATAAAGTGGATAGTGAAGCATCTAATATTTGGCTAGTTTAAAAATTAACAATAACTCGTAAGAATGTTTTTCCCTAATCTTGAGTTATATGTCGGCCGATGCAGTGGGAAAATATGGAAAATAAAGTAGATCTAGCTTTTGTTCGCTAATTTGTGAATAACAATTTTGTTGGTTATCTATCACATTACTGATTTTTGCCTCGACGCGGAACATTTGTACAACTTGAAACTGTAAATGTTAAAAATTCAACGTCTTCAAAATTTTGAAAATCTTTAATTACAAATTTTGTTTCTTTTGCGTTTCACAGTTTAAAACTTTTTTGTTGCTAATGCATTTCTTTTTGTAAGTGGTCAATTGATAATGAATGCACGTACGAAAACATTCATTTCATAGTGAAAATTGTATGAACAAACCAGAAAAATTATATTCTACTTATTTACTAAATCTTAGAAACCTGTTTTATATATGTGGATACCATAAATACTGACTTGGAAAGACATTTGAACCCCCGCTTGCCGCTCTTGCCCCACGCTAGTAGTATAGCCCCTTGTACTGTACACTAAAGTGTATTGAAAATCCAGTTTTTCATGTTTTGGGTGATAAGGGTACAGAAAAGTTGTGAAACCATGCCAAATGATAGTACAAAAAGTTTCAGTTGTTGTAAACAAATTATTTTTAAAATAATGTCAACATCCTGAATTGTTTGCTTGGAAAGTATATTTGTAAGTTGCATTTGCTTGATCTTATCGGACAAATAATACTTGATCATGAAAATTTCTTTCCTGCTATAATTTGCTTGTTTTATAAACAAATTATATAAGCAAATTCACAGTTTGGTCATTTATGTGCAGAAAGTAATCATTTTTCTTTCTTATGGCCTTCAGTTTGTATTATTGATAACTATTAGTGATGCAGACGTGTCATGCGACATTATTTGCTTATTTTATATAGAAATTTTATAAACAAATGCAAGGTTTGTCCTTTATAGACAGATATTATTCGTTTTTGTTACTGACCGTCCTTAAAATATAGAAGTGGTGATGTTTGAAGATAAAAAATCGTCATTTGATATTATTTGTTTATTTTATAAACAAATTATATGAAAAAATGCATATTTTGGACATTTATGGTCACAAGAAATGTCATTTTTTTATATCATAAGTACAACAGGCTTGCAAGAGTGAACTGACTTTTTGTAACTTTGAGTAATTTTCGACTTTCTTGTCGAAAATTACATTAAAGACACGAAAAAATTGCTAAATTATTTGCAAGCGAAATACAGTCTTGATTATGATCGCTTGGAAATAGTTGGCAGATACGTAAGCAGACACTTTCTTACACATTTCTATCAGAAGTGGAAGCTGCCTTTTGCTATTAAAAGCAAATTTGAAATTAAGTTTGAGAAGTGGCTGAATTCAGATTTCTTTGTAGACTTTACAGAGCTGAAGAGAGTCCTGGAAGAAGATTGAGTACGGAAAGCTTTGATGAAATTTCGGCTGCAACAAAGAGATGCAGATTGATGACCATAGAGGAAACTCATTTGGAAATCGAGATTCAAGAAGCATTTCTCCGAATATGGAGAACTACTGGAAGAACAAAAACTGCTAATACAATTGCGTCTCTTTTCACCGATAACAGTGGTGATTCAGATGTTTTTTATAATTCAGTTAAAGAAGTAGAAAAATTTGCTCTGCAGAAGAAGCTTTACCTCTAATGGAAGATGCCAAGTTTTCTAAGCATCAATACAATGTCATTCAATTTCAGGCTGAAACGCGAAATGCGGATATCTATCCTTCGTATTACGAAGTTGCTAAAGCAAAAAAATAATGTTATCCCTCGCAGGCGCAGGTCCATATAACAGAAACAGAAGCTCGCATCAACCTTCAGTCTCTAATCGATCACTCAATAACACGACTTGTTAAAGACCCTAATTTAAATCTTCCTACTATAGATAAGAGGGTGAAAACTTGTAATTTAGATTTACTCCTGAAATATGGCTGCGATGGAGCTTCAGATCAGGGAACGTATAATCAGATGTTTGCGGGCGAAGATTCGTCAGATAAGACAGTGTTTATGATATCGATGTTACCATTATGCCTGAAGGTAAGTGAAAGTTCAGCAGTTGTTTGAAGCAATCCTCACCCTGGGTCTTCTAGACGATGCATATCAATAGCATTTATATTCGCCAAGGAGACGAACGAAATGACAAAAACTGAGATTCAAAAAATTAAACGCTAAATCAAAACATTGAAGCCAACGAAGATCACTACACCGAATGGCGTTTACATAGTGAGAACTGACATGAAATTGACTATGGTAAACGGTAAAGTCTGTCTAGCACTCTCTGATACATTTTCACCGGCAAGCTGCAACATTTTCGGGGCTAAGTCAAGGGAAATGAACATACTTGATCGTGTGAAGCAGAAAGAAGAGATTATCACCAATTTGGAATATGGTATTTCTCCTTTACATACAAAGATGCGATATTTTGAATGTATCATACATATAGGTTGTCGTTTATATTTCAAAAATAGATGTGCAAAGACAGAGGAGAAAAAAGCAAAAGGACGCTGCTCATACCCAATTATGCAAGGAGTGGTAACACCGCCAGAAGATTTTTCGCGGATCCTGACCTAGCTGCTGAAATAACAGGAGTGAATACAGTATTTTATTTCTCAAACAGTACCCAAAATGTTGCTACATGGAGCAACGGTTATGCATAATTTTTTACTTCCAATCGGACAGTATTCGGAAGAAGCTGCAGAAGCACGTATCAAAAATTTTTAGCGATTCAGAGAATAATAATTAATGCACAAGCTTCTTGTATCATCTGATCTATTAATTGCCTCTTTAAGGCAGAAAAGGGGCAAGAACGAAGTTGCAATGGACCCTGAAATTCTTGAAATGATTGACAAATACAACTTGGAAGCTGATTCATCTGAATCGTTACAAAACATCACCACTGATTTAGTTTGAAGGTGATAAGAGAGAAAAACGATGAATTTCTACCCATAAATGTCCAAATAATGCATTTCTTTCTATAATTTGTTTATGGAATTAACAAATAATATCGAATCGTAAGTCTTTATCACTAAACATCACCACTTATATATTTTAAAGATGACCGGGAAGAAAAAAACGATACTTTCTTTGTATAAATGGCAAAGTATGCATTTGTTTCTGAAATTTGTTTACAAAATAAACAAAAATTATCTATTCATAAATCTGTATACTAAAAAGCTCCAATAATACAATTTGAACGCGATAAGAAAGAAAAAATAGCTTTCTGACCATAAATGTCCAAAATATGCATTTGTTCATATAATTTGTTTATAATATAAACAAATAATATTGAATGACAATTTTTTATCTTTATACATCACCAATTCTATGTTTTAAGGACGATCAGTAACAAAAACGAATAATTTCTGTCTATAAATGGACAAACTTTGCATTTGTTTATTAAATTTCGTTATATAATATGTAAATAATGTTGTATGACATGTCTGCATCACTAATAATTACCACTAATACAAACTAAAGGCGATAAGAAAGAAAAACGATTACTTTCTGCACATAAATGACTAAACTTTGCATTTGTTCATATAATTTGTTAGCATATTTTGTTTATCACAATTATATTCGAAAACCCACTAATTATTTATTTTTCTAGGATGCTTTGACATATATTTTTATAAAGAACGAAATTAATTAAATTATTTATTTACAGATAAAAAATAATAAGTGAAAAATGACTCATTTTGTCTCTTGGTTTATTTATGTAATAAACAGAAAATAATAAACATTCAAAAGTCTAATCCATACATGCTCTTGCGCAATTATCGCTGATTATTTCTATTAAAGAAAGTTGAAAATTGGTTAAGAATTGTAGGCTGTAGGTGATTTTGAATAGTAAATTCCTGATCCAGCCCACTGTGCGGCAACCCGAAGGCTAGTATGGTAATATTTTAGCTCGAGGGGCCATAAAATGTGTCCCGACATACCATGAAAGCGATTGGTCAACATGTGATTTTTATTAGGGCCCCGAAAACCAGGTAGAAATATGGTGGAAAATGTGCAATTTTAGTGAATTATAGCAAATAATACATATACCTAGGTAAGCGCCGCAACGAGTTAGGGACTAAGAAATAGTGCGATGAAGGTGTGTGGACAGTTAGGGACCCCTCAACCCGTGTGTGCATCTCTTCGCCCGTTTTCCGAAACGTAAAATCGGCTCAGAACCCACTACGAGAAGGTAGCTGCACCTCACTGCCAGTTTGTGACAAGGAAAGTCTACAACCAAAGTCATAACCTTGGAACACTCTTCAATACACGGCTTAGTCTGTAACTCTGCCCCGCCTTCTGCAACCGCAGCCTGTTGCCACACAAAACTACCTAAACTTTCAGATTAGCAGATGGCCTGGCTGCTACTACGTAAAGACGAAGTATACTGTTGACTGCGGTTAGCCACTTTGAGTGTGCAAGAGAACCGGGGTCTAGCCTCGCTAGGTCCTCAGATCACACTTCTGATTAAGTGGCCATCGAAATGGCATACAGAAAATTCTGATCCTTACTCAGTTCTGCAACATCTATATCCGGTAAATCCACATCCAATTTTTAAAGGTGCATTCAGGGAGGCTTTCACATTTCTCTAGCTACTTGCCTATTGTGCCACATAAAGTGTTAGGACCACTGGTTATAACAACAAGAAACTGCATAAGGTGCCTAAGAGACAAGTTAGTACAATTGTGGAGACAAACAGTCTATTGTAATGGATGTTTTAGTTCCTTCTCCAACAAACGAATTACACCATCTTTGTGTCCGGTGTTTACATCAGTTCCATCGCAACCAACAGCAACAAGAAATATTGTGGCATCATTTAGATCTGAAAAGTAGAGGAAGCATTTTGAAATGTCAATTGCTGTGCCCGATGCTTGAGTGATGCACAAGTGAAAGGTGTTCCCCGGTGTGAATGCGCCGCTAGCGTTTTGCCCCTTCTTTTACTTGTACACTTGTTTTATCCTTACGGCCGTCAAAGTAAAGACCTCGAAGTATGTTTACTTACTGGAGCAGCATTAAGCAGTGCAGATATATTTTGTGAGGTTCCTGGGGTGTTTTCTTTAATTTTTATTTTAAACTCCTCGTCTGAACCAGAGTCTGTTTCACTTTCTATCTATATTTTAGAGGCAATGGATGGACCAACAACACCAAAATCTGCCGATTTTGGTTACAGCACCGCGTACTCTCTAGAATCCCCTTTTCTTAGGTCTGCAGTTACTTTCTTATCGACTTGGCCTATAACAATATATCGCGGGGTCCTTTGGTCTAAGAGAAAGAATTCCTCAATAGCCGGGAGTTTCTTTGAGTTACCAGAACAGTGGCAGATACTTCTCTCTGGATTAGCCAGGTCAATAGGGCATTTACAAAAAGCCAAGTCGAAAAGCACATAAGACTTTTCAATCAATTTTCCACTGGCCCCTTCTAAACCGCTACTACGGCGCTTACCTAGGTATATGCCATGTTAGCTACAGTTTACTAAAATTGCACATTTTGCACCATTTTTTTACTTGGTTTTGGGGGCTTAAATGAAAATCCCGGTACAATCGTTCACTTTCACGGTATGTCGAGACACATTTTATGACCCATCGAGCTCAAATATTAACATACCGACTTTCGGGTCGCCTTGCAAAGCTACGAGCAAATTTGCATGTTTTCATGAAAAATTTTTAAGCTGAAGGGCGCTGCGTGGATAGCAAATATTATCCAATTGAACAGAAATATTTTATACTTTTATTTAGCATGTTTTCACAATACCCCCTCCCCCCCATCATCCAAAAAATGAGTAACTAGACTTTCGATACAATCTACTGTACACAGCGCGCCAGTTTCAAGCGAGGAAATCCACTCTATTTTCATTTACAAAAAAAAAATCACAAAAAGGACAATTTCGGGAAAAACCGAGATGAACCGATCGGTATAATTGACTTTAACTTATACGCTTGAAATATGGCTTTGAAAAATTAATATTATTGAAAGGATCAGAGAAGGATTTTAACACCTTGGATGTTTTAGTCCAACATCTCGGAAATTTGGCTTTAACAATCAAATTTGGCTTTAACAAAATAAATATTTTAGGGCTCGAAAAGTTAAAACTTTCACCAATCGATTACATAGCTACACCAAAAAAGTTTGCGGATCTGGTAACAAGACATACGTATTCTTATAGATTTTTGGGCGCTGAATTCAAATTAGGTATCAAAAATCACCCATCACGTCATGGTTGAGCCATAACCTCAAAAAATGGCGAAAAATCAGGCACTGAGGCAAATCAATTTCAAAATAATGCCAGTGATGCAAATTTTCACTTCAAAAACATGTCGACAACTATCAAGGATCAACCCTTGCCTGATATCAACTTATTTAACATAACTTTACCCAACAGAACCTGACCTCACCTAACCTGAATTATCAGAAATTTATTGAATTACAAGTAAAGCTCTGGAAGCAAATTTTCCCAGTAGCAAATGTGTGCCACATCGAATGGGTCAACTCGAGCCTAACCTAGAAATAAATCTAAGCTAGCCTGACCCAACCTAATCTAACCTCACGAAACACAATTAAACTGATTGTGTTGTCCCGTTGTGTTTGCGGTACCGTTTGAATCAGCTTGGGCTTAACCTGCAAAGAGGTCAAACCTATCCTAACCTAAAAAAACCTGATCTAACCTAACCTAACTTAACTTCACGTAACACAATAAAACAAATTGTGTTGTCCCGTTGTGTTTGCGGTACCGTTTCATTCAGCTTCGGCTTAACTTACATAGAGGTTTAACCTTTTCTAACCTAACAAAACCTGACCTAACCTAACCTAGCCGAATGAAATTCAACCACACGTGTAGCTATGTAAGCGTACGATTCTCAGTCTTAAATGTGTGCTATATTTAATAGGTTAACTCGATCTTAACCTACAAATAAATCTAACTTAACAGAACCTAACGAAATTTTTCTTAACGCAACACAACTTAACTTAAGTGTTCCCGTTGCTACAAGAACTACAAGTAGAATTGACCCCATTTCAATTCACCTGACAATGTTTGTATCAATTAAAATGTAGAACTGTAACTTGAACATGAAAATGAATAAGAATTTTATTCAAAATTTTTTTCTCTCTGCTTTTCTTAAACTTAAGGGTTATATTTATACTATCTTTCGTGTTTACATTTTATCTTGCACTTTATCTTTTCTGCCTGCTGTAACGTGTCCTTTTTTCTTCGAAGGAACGATGCAAAGGGTTACGCTTACGTTTAAGATCAGTTTAATTGTGTTTCATGAGGTTAGGTTAGGTAGGGTTAGGCTAAGTTAGATTTATTACTAGGTTAGGCTCGAGTTGACCCATTCGATGTAGCACACATTTACTACTGGGAAAATATGCTTCCAGAGCTTCACGTATAGTTCAATAAATTTCTGTTAATTCAGGTTAGGTGAGGTCAGGTTCTGTTGGGTAAAGTTCTGTTAAATAAGTTGATATCAGGCAAGGGTTGATCCTTCAGAGTTTTCGACATGTTTTTCAAGTGAAAATTTGCATCACTGACATTATTTTGCAATTTATTTGCCTCAGTGCATGACTTTTCGTTATTTTTTGAGGTTATGGCTCAACCATGACGTGATGGGTGATTCTTGATACCGAATTTGAATTCAGCGCCCCAAAATCCATAGGAATACGTGTGTCTTGTTACCAGATCCGCACAATTTTTTTGTGTGGCTGTGTTATTGAAATTAATAAGATAAAATGAATTGCGCTTATAGTCATTTGTATCCAACTGTACGCGTGCCTAAATGGCATTTGTACAACTTTACACGTGCACAGCTGTGTGAAAAATCTTAGTTTGAATAATCGGAAAATGTTTGCTTTCCTTAAAGTAAATTATACCGATGATTTTTTTATCAACTAAATGCTCTCGACGATGATCTTCGAATATCCCCAGGAAACCATCCCAACCGAGGTGTGTCTGAATTTGTATCCAGGTGTATTAGGGATGTTTTTAAATCACATGTACTAAAGCATATATTGAAATTTTCGTAATAGTCAAAGTCCTCATGAAAAAAAGTCCTTAGTAATCGAAGATGTGACACCCCCACCCCCGCACAACACACTCTTTTATCTAAAGATATTGATATCGAACTTACTGATTCAGAAGTGATTTTGAGGGATTAGGGATGGAATATTAAATCTTAGGTCACTAATTTCACTAGAAGTTTGTATTCGTAAGTATGTGGTGTAAAAATATCTATAATGCACATCGGGGAAAATTCAGACACATTTCTGCATAATGGTTGTTTCCTGGGGATGTTGAAAAATCATCTTCGAGAGCATTTAGGGGATCTTCTGGTTTCGAGCTACGATTCCGAGCGTATTTTTGGAAATTTACGGCAAAGAAACTACACATGCTACCTATTAAATACAAACCCGCGGCCTTGAAGCATCCTTGCCCGCACCACTAAAAATATGTTCCTGTTAACTTTACAGTAAGGCTTCGGCTAATTAAATTGCATAAGACAAAAAGTGTGAAATATGTCTTTAATTCTGATTACATTGCACAGTGAGAAAAAATCGCGAAAAGCTGGCCAAAAATATAAAATGTTCATAAGATGGGCTAAATTCTGCCACCCGCTGGTTTTTGGGGTCGCTGGTTACGAATACGTTGTCAAAAACATAAAAAAACTTATCAAACTAAGGGAGAAAGCTGTAGGGATGTCCTCTGTGGGTCATTCCGAGGATCCATGATCATTCCACTACACGCCCTCGCTCGTATTTTCGACGGCCGATCTTACACTGATCTATTTCTACTACTTCACCAACACCTCCTATGCGACGTTTTTCTTCGAATTTACTGTCAAGAGCAACCATGCAAATCTCTTTGTAAAAAGAGGAGTGGTCTATAACAGTTTCCCGCATAATTGACTGACCGTTGACAATGCTGCTTTCCCGGATCGTTTGTTCAAAATTGAACTCTACAGCAAAACAGTATAAAATGAGCATACAGGC
The DNA here is from genome assembly GCF_010883055.1 of Belonocnema kinseyi. Taxonomy (NCBI): domain Eukaryota; kingdom Metazoa; phylum Arthropoda; class Insecta; order Hymenoptera; family Cynipidae; genus Belonocnema; species Belonocnema kinseyi. The sequence goes on along the minus strand of NC_046664.1, from coordinate 107,431,272 downwards.
CGCTGCGGAAATGTGGCACCTCTCAAACCACGTATTTTCCGCAACGGTATTAGTATGACGGTACTTGCCTGCTTTATGACACAGGAACTGGCCGTAAGTAATTTTAGATTTCAAAAGAGTCATCTTCCTCCTGTGTTTTGAGGATAATCGTTCAGTTGGAATGATTTCGATTTGTCGCAACCGCTGAAGTGGTTTTTCTCTTTTTGGAGAATCATACTTAGACTGAAAATATTATATGTTTCAGCCACCTTGATTAGGACAGGGAAGAAGGAAACCTCGAAAATAATGAATGCACGCAAGAAACACACTCGTAGAAAAAAAATGTTCAAAACAACAAATGTGCATCTTAATGAGATCTACAACTTAAAATTAAAATATTTTGCGAAATTTTGTGTATCAGCTGAGCTAAACAAAAAAACCTTGATTTTAAGATTTTTTTCATAAAAATCGATGTATCACTAATTTTCGCAAAAATATCACTCTTACAAAAAAATGTACGCTATAAAAATATGTATTTTGATAAGATCTACAACTTTTTTTCAAAAGATTTTGCCAAATTTTGCATATTGGCTTAGATAAACGAAGAAAACCATGATTTTTATGGTTTTTTAAAGGTTTCACAATGACAATCACCTTATCGCCAATTTTAACTATCATATTCGTAATTAACGCATTAAAATACATAAGTATATGATGTTTGAAGAAAATAGGAGAATTCAGCTATTTGGAACTTTATCCGGGAACCTATATTTTTTATTGCAGATTCAGATTCACCATAAAAACATATTTAAGTTTTATTTGACATTTTTTCGATTCGCGCCAAATAGCGCTGAATTTTCGAAATGTGAAAATTTATTAAAAGACGTGTTGATTATTTTCAGGAAAACTATTTAAATGTAAAAAGATTTGATGAAACAAATCAATCCTTTCTTCGACCCTTGATATTTATTGATTTCAAATCGTAGATTTCAAATTATTTATGTCTTACGGTCCAATCGTAAATCGAAAAAATAAATATCAGTCAAAAAAACATGTTCTTCGAAACTCAGATATTTATTTAATAGAAAAACTTCTTTTGAAACTTCCTCACGTTTCGGTACACATGGGTACCTTTTTCAAAGGTTCTCAACCTAAATAATTATATTAAAGATTAGTAATTTTAGTCTGAACAAATAAGATGGATAATTACCTAGATTTAAATACATTGTTACCTGAATTGATGATAGTTTAAAATAGTCAAACAGATCAATTTTCAGTCAAAAAAAGTAACATTTCAGTCAATTGTTTTAAAAAATTAATTAAAATTTAGTCATTTTTTAGAAGTCTCAAAAAATTTTTCGAGACTTCACTCGATTAGAAATACATTTTTTTTAAATTTTGTATAAGAAAAACAAATTAGCGTAGGTTAGGACAGACGAACAGAAATTAACAGTTTCAGAAATACATGAAGAATACGTAATGAACGATGATGTAATAGGCAAGTTTCCATTGAAAACCACTGATGTGGAAGCGCGTAATTGAGTTTAAATTTGAAATAAGAAATTTAAAAAATTTTAAAAAATTTTTAAAAATGTGTATATGTACACATCCATGAATATGCATACATATATACACACATATAGCATACACATATACACATATATACATATAGAGATGATTAATATTAAAAACATTATTTTATAATACTCTGGTACATTTTATTAATATTTAGAATTTCAGTATGTAAATTAACTGAAATCTTACGATATTTGTTTATAAAAATAGACTCAATAATACGTCGTTGATAAGTATTTTTTCCGTAGCTAATATTTTAATACGTTTAAAATCAAAATCAAAGTAATGATTGAAATTCCAAGAATGTTGCGATAGACCTGTGTTAAGATTCCCAACTTCACAATCTCTTTTGTGTTCAGCAATTCTAGTTTTTAATCTCCTGCCAGTTTCACTTATATAAGCTTTATTACAACATTTACATTTAATTAAATAAATAACACCAGATAAATTTTCAATGGAATCGACGTCCTTTCTTCTTGACAAATAATTATCTAATGTATTAGTGTTTTTAAAATAAACACTGATATTAAATTTTTAAAGTGAATTTCCTAATCTTTCTGATAGCCCTGAATGTAAGGCAAGGTAACATTTAAATTAAATCTATTGTAAGTATCACTCCAATTTCTTTTCTTGTTAATTTTATTACTGTTATTGTACATCTCATGAATGCGTTCTTTAATGATGTTATTTACAAACTCAAGAGGATAGTTATTCTGTACTAAAGTTATTTTTAATAGATTTAAATTTTCTTTTCTAAATTGAATGTCAGATAATTTTACACATCTATCACCTAAACCCTTAATTAAACCAATTTTATGCCCAAATAAATTATGTGAATTATAGTTTAAGTATCTACCAGACCAAGAAGGTTTTTTATACCAATTGGTTAATAAATCACCATTTTAAAACCAGTTTCTTCAAACACTGATTCATTTGTAAAAAATAGTTGGGAACTTAAAGATTGTTTAAAAAATATAAATGTACCAAAAACCCATTCGATAGTTTCTTTAGATGTTGTGTCCATGTTTGACAGCATCCCACTAGATCTCGCTTTATATTGCATTGAAGAAAAACTTAATTTAAATCATAACTTGACAAAAATAACTAAAAATGAATTTCTAATAGCCACCAGGACAGTTTTCAATGGTACCGTTTTCTCCTTTAATAATAAACTTTATAAACAAATTTCGGGTTGCCCTATGGATTCACCATTATTCCCTGTAGTTTCTGATTTAGTTTTACAAGCTGTTGAAAAAAGAGCTTTACAATTGTTAGATTTCACACCTATTTTGTACAAACGATATGTCGACGACATTTTAGCCATTATTCCCACAGATAAAATTCAAGTTTTCTTAAATGCATTTAATGGTATTAAGGATTGTCTAAATTTCACTCATAAGTGTGAAATTAATAATGTTATTAAATATCTTGATTTAAAAATTATAAAAACTCCAAATGGTGATTTATTAAACAATTGGTATTTAATTAATTAATTTTATTTAATTAATTGGTTTAATTAAGGGTTCAGATGATAGATGTGTAAATTTATCTGACATTCAATTTAGAAAAGAAAATTTAAATCTATTAAAAACAACTTTAGTACAGAATAACTATCCTCTTGAGTTTGTAAATGACATCATTAAAGAACGCATTCATGAGATTTACAATAACAGTAATAAAATTAACAAGAAAAGAAATTGGAGTGATACTTACAATAGATTTAATTAAAATGTTACTTTGCCTTAGATTCAGGGCCTATCAGAAAGATTAAGAAATTAACTTAAAAAATTTAATATCAATGTTTATTTTAAAAACACTAATACATTAGATAATTATTTTTCAAGAAGAAAGGACGTCGATTCCATTGAAAATTTATCTGGTGTTATTTATTTAATTAAATGTAAATTTTGTAATAAAGCTTATATAGGTGAAACTGGCAGGAGATTAAAAACTAGAATTGCTGAACACAAAAGAGATTGTGAAGTTGGGAATTTTAACACAGGTCTGTCGCAACATTCTTGGAATTTCAATCATTACTTTGATTTTGATTTTAAACGTATTAAAATATTAGCTACAGAAAAAAAATACTTATCAACGACGTAGTATTATTAGTATTATTAGTAAGATTTCAGTTAATTTACAGACTAAAATTCTAAATATTAATAAAATTATCAGAGTATTATAAAATAATGTTTTTAATATTAATCATCTCTATATGTATATATTTGTATATGTATGTATGCTAGATGAGTGTATATATGTATGCATATGTATGGATGTGTACATATACACATTTTTAAAATTAAAAAAAAATTTTTTTAATTTCTTATTTTAAATTTAAACTCAATTACGCGCTTCCACATCAGTGATTTTCAATGGAAACTTGCCTATTACATCATCGTTCATTACGTATTCTTCATGTATTTCTGAAACTGTCAATTTCTGTTCGTCTGTCCTAACCTACGCTAATTTGTTTTTCTCATACAAAATTTTAAAAAATGTAGTTCTAATCGAGTGAAGTCTCGAAAAATTTTTTGAGACTTCTAAAAAATGACTAAATTTTAATTAATTTTTTAAAGCAATTGACTGAAATGTTACTTTTTTTGACTGAAAACTGATCTGTTTGACTATTTTAAACTATCATCAACTCAGGTAACAATGTATTTAAATCTACGTAATTATCCATCTTATTTGTTCAGACTAAAATTACTAATCTTTAATATAATTATTTAGGTTAAGAACCTTCGAAAAAGGTACGCATGTGTACCGAAACGTCAGGAAGTTTCAAAAGAAGTTTTTCTATTAAATAAATATCTGAGTTTCGAAGAACATGTTTTATTTTTTCGATTTACGATTGGACAGTAAGACATAAATAATTTGAAATCTACGATTTGAAATCAATAACTATTTAAATGTAATCAATTTAATTTTTAAGTTCACTAATACCCACCTGAGTAGTGTGTTAAAGTGGAGTAGAAAAAATAGAAAGCATAATTTAGTTTTTTTAAACGCAAGTTTCTAATTTTTACTCTAAGTATGTAAGCAGTCAATGAATTATCTACTTTTAGCGCTCCCCGGGAACAACGACGTGGACTTAATACTTGTCTATTCGCATTGTGGTGATTTTTTCAACAAACCGATCCTTGGTCTTCTTTGTCTCTCGTTTGAAAACGCGTTACTTGGACTCAACGATGTCATTTTTGCCAATGCAGCGCTATTTGGGGCGAATCGAAAAAAAATCAAATTAAAGTCACGTATTTTTTTATAGAGAATCTGAATCTGCAATTAAAAATATAGTTTCTTATTGCATATTTGAAAGCTTCCCCTCACCCGACCCAAAGGAGGTGTCAAAAGGATGTCTTAAGATAAAAGGAACAATCTGTATATAATTTAATTTGATCCCAGCTACGTCTGTCAGTTCTCTGCAACTGATTTTCACTTATGTTACAAGTCAAAACACACTAAGTATATTATTAGTGAAAAAGGGCCCGGACCTGTGAAGACTTTTTTCTTTGTTCAATTTTTGTAAAGGTTTCACATGATTTGTTATGGGATATTCTCAAGCCGAAAACTTGTGATTCACTGTTATGTTTATCACGTTCCAGAAATTTAAATGACAGATTCTAAGTTTACTTGCTTTCACGAGTAGCAGAAACCGCCCTAAAATAGATAGGCAAGAATTCAACAGCATTTAATTATAACAGTTTGAAAAAAAAGAAAATTATTCTTTTTGAAATAAAGCTTACTCATTCAATTAAATATTCTTATAGAATGAAATATCAATTAGCTTTATTAAACATTTTTATTAGACCCGGTCAAGGGTACGATTTTGGCAGCTCTATCCATTAATAGATAATCGTTTCTGGTATGGCTCCTTTTCATGCCAGAATATTCAATTCTCGACAGTTATAATTTATCACTAGTATACTTACAATCAAAATCAGTTTATTGAGTGAATAATGGTTGAAACAATAATTATTTTATGAAAATCACAAAAGCTTACATTTTGACATTTTTGTATCTCTGATAATCCGGGAGATTGTTACGATTGGTACGAGGTGCTCAATATTCATACCAATTAACCTGATTTGTGATGACAAAAAAGTGCAGAATTTTTACATATCTTCATCCTAAAAATTATATCTTGCTTTTATTTTTATGTATAATCATGCAACAAAAAAGTTCATCTAGGTAAAAAGTATAAATAATGAAGAGGCAAAGTTTTTTCAGGAAAAAGTTTTGTCAGAAAATATAGTATCATTGCTGAAATATTAACCTTGCAAAAATAAAACAGATTTTTTACCAGTTTTCTAGTTAACTACGAATATCTACTGTAATTCCTTATCTGCTGTAGGGTGATTTCCCCTAGATTCCATGTTGCAAAAAATCTTACTGCAACTATTCCCAAAGCAAAAGTTTAAGGAATACAAACTTTTTTTTCTTTTGGCTAGGTTTTCGCGATTTTGTCCCACTGTGCATTGGCTAGTTTAGGACACTAGTTATTTCAAAACCTGACTTTTGGGAAAAAGCGAAATCTTGTGTCGTTTTTTTTTTTGAAAACGTCATTTCTTAAAATTGTTATTAAATTTCTTATCATTAAAAGAAAAATGACACGTTCTATCAAAAAATCATTTATCACCATTTTTTAGATCTTTTTGGTTAAAACAATTTTTCCAATTAATTTTTTTTCTTCTTATTTTGTTTCCGTCATCCGAAAATGTTATTTTTCCAATGTTTAATGTTTTTTTGGGATTGTAGAAAGTACTAGGCCTTCTATAAAAAATGCGTCAATTGAAAAAAATTAAATATAAATTGTAGATATTTTTTCGGTGAAAAATTATTGTTTATCCTTTTTTTCTTATCTTCCATAGTTTGACCGCAAAACGCAATTTTTTTATTTTTAATAGCATTCTTCAAGATTAAAACGAAAACTATGCATCTTATCACACAAATTGCTTCGAAAAAACTTTCTCATCTTTTTGAGTTGAATAATTTTACTTCTCAACATTTTTTCATATCCTGTATACCATAAGTCCTCTGCTTTTACATCACACTTCTGCCTCTATCTCTCGCACTACGAAATTCTTCTGGATACCTCTGCGGTCACACTAATCATCCCGAGCATAAGGTCACCCCTGTATTTTATATGGGTTATCTAAAGATATAAGTTTTCCGAGCCATCTTGAGACTGAAGACGCCTATACATAACTGGTTGGGCCACAAAGCATCATTCAGGACGTAGTATCAATAAAGGAGTATCCCCGAAGCAGATAAAAGCATCTTCTTTGACAGCTTTGGTCTCAAAATCTGTCGGCTAACATGCTTTCCATCCCGATTCTACTCTTCTCGGTTCGGGTGATTCGATGGGCGAAGAACAAGCTTACGGGCCTTTAAATCGCCACATCGAAAATCATGTATATACATAAGAGCTTTCATATCAATTCGTCCGTTCCGAGATTATACATCTTACTCCCTCAAGGCAGAAACGAACTTCCAAACTCCAGTGCCTTCATAACCGAATTTTTCCTGGTACAACTTACAGCATTGCAAATGGCAGAGATCCTCTCCTAAAAGTAGTCAGGAACCACGAGATAATTGGCAAAAAATCATTCCTTTACGAAGTCATGGAACAGCCGGCCAAAATCCTTGGTCTGAATTTTAACATTAGAAGTGAAGAAAATGCATTACTCCATCTAGATGCTTTACTTCTAAAAGCCGAAGTAAAAAAAAAAGTTAAAAAATTCCGCCAACAAATACGCTCGCTGATTTGATTCTCCCTGATATATGTTGCAGTACTCGAAAAACTAAGCGACACCTATTTTTTATATGCGGAAAACCACTTAAAGTGGATGAATCAGCCCTATAAAAATAGGGGTCTCAAGTGTCGATTGTATAGTTTTGTTTATAAAATCTGCAATCATTTCGAACAACCCTACTTGAAAAGTTTCCTCGTAATGAAAGACGAATAACGTAATTTTATCAAAAATTATTTTAAAAGTGAAGAGGGCAAACCACCCCTACATATATTTAAAGTTGGGCTAAAAAGATTTACATTCACAGAAAAATATTTAAAAAATATATTTTGCACTTGAGATAACAATAAAGTTGACGTGTTTCAACAAAAATTTTTTTTTCTAAATAAATGGAGGTGGCCACCCCGAAAACTTTCTTTTGTTTCTATGATAATATATACTTGTCATGCACAAAACAAAATAAAAAATCAGTTTTATAATGTAGAAAGCAAAATGTTGTCCTTCCAACATGAATAAACAAATTACTCGGGGGTAAATCACCCCTACATATTTTTAAATGTGCTAAAAATT
>NC_046664.1:107414924-107423295 GCF_010883055.1 Belonocnema kinseyi | reverse complement strand
AACAGATCAGCTGCTTACAAGCCCACGAATGAGCCTGGAAGCATTGTCCGGCAGGGTCCACTTGGAGGTTTCTGTTCCTAGCTACTATATATATATATATATATATATTAAAAATCTATTATAAGGACCAACGCTGGATTTCGCCGGGAACGGGTGTTAATCTGAAGAGTTTCTTTTCATTCTCCTTGGCTATCATTTTTTTGTCAGCTAGTGCCGAAAATTCGATAACGAAAATGGTTCGCTTCTCGAATTCAAGAAGAACCATGTCTGGCCTCGAGTGTGCAACAGAAACAATTGTAGAGAATATAAAGTTCCAGTATATGCGGCACTTTCCATTCTCGACATTTGAATCCATTTCCCTAGGAACATTTGGAGGAGCGATATTAAGGTTAATGCCGTAAAAGTGACAGAGATGATAATAAAGCACTCTTTGTGCGGCATTGTACCTTTAGATGTAGGCCGTTCCCGTATGAGTTGGACAACTAGATAGTGTGTGAGCTAAATGCTCGAGATGTGCATGGCATGCCCTGCAGCTATCATCGGGAATGTCTTGGCTCAAAATGTGGCGACGGTATGTTAAGGTGGAAATGACACCATCTTGGCATGCAAAAATGAAACCCTCCGTACCAGACTTCAATCCGGGCGATTTAAGGAAAGCAAACGTTAGCTCACAAGACATTCACTGATCCTTCACATTTCTGTGCAAGATACCGTGCATCCTCTTATCGAGGAGCTGTTCACGAAAGTTTTTCTCTTGTGCTTTCTGAATCCGGGCTTTCAGGAGTGAGCACTCGAGATAGATAAGATTTGATGCATTTTGCTCACCCCTAATACTGAAGTCAAGTCGGAGTGCTTCAGCAGCCTCCTCCGCTGCTTTGTACAGAAACGCTCCTTTGCCCACTTCTTCGTGATTCCTGACCATTTTAGGAAGAGGGTCTCTTCCATTTGCGGCTCTATGTGCTGTACCCAGAATGATCCTGTTGTGAAGACATTCAAGACTCAATATTCCGCGACCACCTTGACGGCGTGAGATGTACAGTCGCAGAACAGAAGACTTAATGCATGCTTTTGTTTATGTGCATAACCTTTCTTGTCCCGATGTCAAGGAATCTGAGGTCGTTCTTCGTCCATGGAACTACTCCAAATGAATAGAGTACTACGGGGAAGGCAAGCATGTTCGTTGCAGATACTTTGTTTCTCTACGACAGTTCGGAAGACCAAATCTGCCGGATGAGACGTTTGTATCTTTTTCGGAAAGTATCCGTCATAGATGTCACATCCTGAATGCGGCTCTCTAGGACGCCCAGGTATGTATAAGTCTCTCCAGCGCAAAGGTATCGTATCGCGCTTCTATCGACGAGCTCAGGATCTTTAGGGATGCCATTAAGTTTTACTCGCTTCAAATAAACCTTGGCCCATTTATCTTACCCAAATTCCATTCCAATTTCCTTAGTATATCGTTCGACAATCCCTAGAGCTAGATGTAGTTGCTCTTTGTTTTTAGCATAGATCTTAAGATCGTCCATGTAAAATACATGAGTAACTTTGTACTTTCGATCTGCAGGTTTGTCGCACAAGTACCCGTCGGAATGGCGCAGTGCTAGAGATAGTGGCAATAATGTTAAGCAAAAAAAGAGTGGGCTCATGGTGTCGCCCTGAAAGACACCTCTCTGAAAGGTGACCTTGTTAGTTGTCACACCATTTTTCCCAGATAAGATAGTAAATCTGGTTTTCCAAAGCGGCATTAATCTCTCTATGCACCTATCGATTTGCGGATGAACCTTCAAGCTTTCCAAAAGACAGAGGATAAGTCTGTAGGAGATAAAATCGAAAGCTTTCCGATAATAAGCCAAGTCCATCGATAGGTCACGCTAGTAGAATGCTGCATCTTTGCATACACATCTATCGATGAGCAGGTTCTCCCGACATCCCGCTATGCCTTTCTTTGAGCCGCGTTGTTCATACATTTCTTGTCACACAGGTTCAATTGCCCGAACAATTCTATCATTTAGGATAGCTGTGAATATCTTATGCTGGTTTGGGCGGGTGGTCGACAGTAACTGTAGGGTCTTCGAAGGGTCGAGATGGGTCAGAGAGAAACTGTTGATTTTCTCTGACCCACCTATTCCTCCGCTCTAGACTTCTCTTAGCGTCAGATAATATCCGTATTCTCTGAACAATATTCTGCCTGATGGTCAGCATCTTTGACTTGTTAAGTATGTGATAAAGGGTCTGGAATTCGGGCGTGAATTTTCGAACCTTGGCGGTAAAATACCTGCCAGGTATGACGTAGTCAATCACACACTGAATGCGGGACGCGTACTGTCTTGTCCAGCATATCTTTATGGCAAGTTGATGCATTCGTCTTTTGGTCTTATGATCAACCGTTGGTTTTGTTTTACGGTTCGCATCGGCTTCGGTTTCTTGAAAACTCTCAATATCTTTTTTTTTCTTTCCATCTCGATATCTATGCCCCCTAACCTAATACCGGCCATACCAGCGTATCAAATAATCATATTCTCCTTCTCGATATTTTAAACCTTCTGTTTTCTATTTCAAATATCAGTTTCAGTAGCCCTGCTGCTTATCTTATCATTTCTCATATATGAGCTCTATGATCTCCATTCGTTTCCAAGATATATCCAAAAATTTTAAGCTCTTTTACTTCTTCTAACTTTATTCCCTTCCATCTCACCGTCTATTCTTTCGTCCTTTCCCCTCCTTTTCCAAACCTCATTATTTTTGTATTTTCTAGAATTAGGTTAAGCTTTTTTCCATATAAGTGTTTTTGCAGTCCTGTAATTAAGCCCACCATCCCTTCTTTATCCTATGCCATCAACACTATGTCGTCTGCGTATGACAGTGTATATATCTTTTCCTTCCCTATCCTAACTCCTCGCCAACATTTTCTTCTGATTTCTTCTTTCAACTTTAATATATTTATGTTAAATAAAAGTGGGCTCTGAGAACATCCATGCCTCATTCCTCTCACTAACCAGAAACTATCTCCTACTTGCTCTCCTACCTTTACCCTGCTTTTTGTCTGTCGAAAAATTTCGAAGGCTCTCTTTATTAATCCCTCTGTAATCCCCTTTTTTACTATAATTTGTTCTTTTTCGCCTCGGACTAATAAGTCAAACACCGCCTTCAAGTTAACGAAGATTGCTCTCATTGCCCCTTTTTCCTTTTAATCCTTTTATTTACTAGATAGTTTAGAACATATATGTTGTCCATTACCCTCGTTCCTTTTCTAAACTCTGTCTGATTCAGTGGTTTGATCTTCTTTTTCAACTTATATCTTCAATCTCTCCGGCATAACAGTTACTTATCCTTTATACAGTGTTGGCATCAGCCATGCCCATTCCTCTAGTTCGTTTCCCTCATATTTCCATACTTCACTTGGAATTTCATCTATACTAGGTGCCTTTCCTACCTTCATTATTCCTAAAACCTTACCTATTTCTTCCCTTGTTATGACTTCTTCCTCATCTTTTTCTCTGCCATATTTTGCTTCCCTTCTTACTTTTCTCTCTACTCCTCCTAGCAAATCCAAAAAATATTTCTTCCATTCTACCATTTTAATATCATGTTTTGCTCTTTTTCTTTCTCTATTTACTACCTTCCATACCTCTTCTTCTGTCCTAGCCTTCTCTGCCTCTTCCTTAAACCTTTTATTTTCTTCGTCTTTCTTTTGATCACACAACTCAGTATACTCTTTCTCTTTTTTTACTATATTTTTCCATATTACTTTTTTCCTTTTTCCACTTTCTTAATTTCCTTTTGGACCTTCTTTTTTTTCTTTACAGTCCTTATCCCACCCACTTCTATTTCCCCCTTTACTAACTTCATTTTTGTTTGTGCACTCCAATCCTATTTTTATTTCTCCTGTTATTTTTTTCATCTCCTCGTTCACATTTCCCTCCCCATTTTGAAGTTTCTGACCTTCTCTCTGAACTATTCTTTTCCATCCCTTGACCAATCTCCCTTTTTATACACTTTTTACCTTTGGCCCGCTTTTATTAATATTTTTATTACTTGTTTGTCCCTCTAATGTCACTATAAATGCCACTATTACTCCTCAGCGTATCTATTCTCCTTTCTCACCGCCCTCTATATTTCCCTTTAAGATAAATCATCCCAACTTCTGCAAGCTCTTCAACAGCTTTTTTCCCTCCCCAGTTAGTACCTTATCTTTGGATTTCCTTTCTCTCTCTTCCTCCCATTCCCTGAATCCTGTGTCTCCTATTCTAATAACCAAATCCCCACCTATTATCAGCCTAATCTCTTCTTCTTTTTTCAATCATTTATTTCATCTCCTCTGCTTTCTCCTGCATATCACTGTTCACATAAGCCCCTACTACCTTCCACTTCTCTCCTCCCATCTTCACCTCTTCTACTATCAGTCCTGCTTTCTGTTCTTTCCTCTCTTTCTTATCTTTCCCTTTTATACATTCATTCCTAACTCCCATCACCATTCCTCCTCTTACTCTGCCCCTTTTATTCTTCCGCTTTGCATTTTGCACCTTCTATTTATGACCTTTTGGTAACTTTCGTTTCTCGTATCTTTTTCTTTCTTACAATTTCTTGTTTTCCTATCTCCCGTTCCTTTCTCTCCTAGTTTCTCTGCACCTCATTTCTGACTGTCCCTTACCTTTCTTCATCCCAATACCACCATACTCCGTCTATCTGCATTCACCCATACTTAACCCCTGTTCTTCTTCCCTTTTTCCTTCCTCTTCCGCTAGTTTCCTTAACTTATACTGCATCTTCCTACTGCCCATGTCAAATCATCCTCTATTCTCTCTTCGCATCAATCCTTTTTAGTACTTTTTTCACTTCTTCCTTTAGTTCCTTCCGCCCTAATCGTGTACCCTTTATCACTACGTTTCTTTTCCTTTCTTTGCTTTCTCTCCATTCTATTCCTTGTTCTATTTTTCTTCGTCATTCTTAGTCACACTTTTTGTTCCTAATCTCTCGTTTTCTACAGTTTTCTTATACATGCCTCTTGCCTTTCTTTCTTTAATCTCGTCTTTTGGCGTACTAAACACCTCCTACTCTGAATCCATTTTTTCCGCGATTATCATCGCTCCACTATCCATGAATCCCATGCAAACGCTCCCGTCTTCTATCCTTCCCTGCCTCTATCTATCGTCGCAACCTGGTACCCGCCTCGCATTTCTCCATCGCTACCCAACCCTGCTACTACCAATCCGATCAACCCAGTCTTTTCACCCTGTTACAAATCTCCAACCAAACCTAACCTCAACTTCCACACAAATCTGTCTTAATGCTCAAAAATATCTTTTAATCCCACAATCCCTTAATTAATCTCTCACATAGACACCCTTCTACACACTTCCACAAGCCACTTACCTTTAATTTCACCACAAATATCAAAAAAGCTCAGCATCAACAATTCCCAGTACCACACACTTTCGTGCCGGAAACGGAAGTTCTCTATTTTACTTCCTTCGCTATAAAACTTTTCAACAATTGTTTTTGTGTATACCCTACTGACTCTTGAATGAAAAGATGCACATTGCCTGTAGCCGAAATCACAATGGGATGAATAGATGCATGATTCACATTTCTCCATATGGGCTTTAATTCATGTCTTAACTCGCTATACTTGTGGATTCAGGTTGTATAGGTTGACGGCAAATTTCCATTAAGGGGATAAGCAATGTCGATGATGTAGACTCTTCCACTTTTTTTCTCTTGGTACTGTAAAGCACAACATTTCGTTTGCTGTTAAAATAGTCTCGCAACTGTATAACTTGAGACTCACACAGTTTTTTGACATCTACAACGCCCCTACCCCCCAAATGTCGGGGTAGAACTACCCTTTTAATCGCTGAGTTTCTGTGGTGCATTCGATGATTCGTCATTTCTACGCAAACAATTCTGTTTAACTTTTTAAGGTCGGTGTTAGACTATTTTATGAATCCGAGGGAGTACGCGAGGACAGGGATGGAATATGTGTGGATTGCCCTGATTTTGTTTGCCGAGTTGAGAAAACTCTTCGTAATCAATCTAAGTCTCGCAGTGAAGGCAGTCATTAGGCTTGTCTTAACTATCGTATAATGAATACCCTTAGATTCAAGAATACCCAGATATTTATATGATTCGCCTGCAACAATTGCCTCGACGTCTTTTTTGAACTCGTTCTCCAACCGCATTATCATAAATTCTGAATCTATGAGACATGCTGTTTAGTGTTTTACTTAATCGTTTTTCCATGCCAAATCAACCTGTTGTATAATCTCCACTGCTCGGTCTCCTATGCCGTGTAGATTAGTCCTGATCTCCTTCACCTTAGCGATAAGATTTCTTAGTGTGACTTCATGTATATTAGGATACTTTGCAGCAAATTTTGTTCTTAAATTGTATCCTTTTTCCATTTTCATTTCAAACTTCGCACATTCGTAATAGAGACGCACCAATTGCTCTTTCATTGTGGTGTCGCAATTGAAGCTCTCTCACGGTATTTCTGTCGAGGTGGTTGACTGCAAATAGCTAACGCCAGCCAAAGCATCCTAAGGAGGCACAGTTCATGTTCCACTTGAGATTTGCTTGACCACCTCTTAGCTCATTATCGCCACTTCTCCGCATGCTGTCGCCCCCAGCCGCGGCTCCAGGGACGCCCCGACGATCCTCAAGAAGCGACATGCGTTTCAATATCTTTAGTATGCTCTCCATTATTATTTGGAGTTTGGTGTTCTACTTAGTCCCTCTTCTCTTCGTTATTAGTCTATTTAGCACGGGAAACCCCGTCAGTAGCCATGCTACAGTCAATATAGCCGTCAAAGTCATGAGAGAAAAGCTCAAGCCCTCCTTGGCGGACCGAAGGAACCGAAGGAACCGAATGGAGCCTGTATAAAGTACCCGTAAAGACCTCATTGGGTCCCCATTCGGTTCCTTTTTAAAAAAATGCGAAAAAACAGAAAATCAACTTTTAAATTGTTGACATTCGGATTCTATGTTAAAATTCCCTATAGAAGGTCACGGAATAATTGTGATAGTTTTTTTTTGCAAGAGTAAAAAGTTTAAAAAATATATAAGACGTATAACACCTGTTGACTGCTACCGCAACATCAACACGAGAACACCTTAGGTACTATTAATTTACTATCAATTACTATTAATACTATTTTTTTTTCACATTTTTGTCGAAACCCAACTTTATTTTTGTCTCAAGTGCAAAATATATATTTTTTCTATTCTTTCCCTAAGAATTTAAACGTTTATAGCACAACTTTAAATATGTGTACGGGTGGTTTACCCCTTTCATTTTTTAAATATTTTCTGAGAAAATAACATTATTCATCTTTCATCACGAGGGAACTTTTCCAGTAGATTTTATCGAAATAATTTTTGTTTTTAATAGACAAAACTATACAATCGACACTTAATACCCATATCTTCGAGGGGCTGTTTCACTCCTTTAAAGTGTTCACCGCAGATAACAAAAACAATAAATGTCGCTCAGTAGTGCGAGTATTACAACATACACCAGGGAGAATCAAATCGAACAAGGATACCGGTAGTACCTTCCTTGTAAATCGAATCCTAGTGGAGGTGCACCGCAGACGACCAGACTCGGTGCTAAAGCTTAGTAGCTAAAGAGTAATTGGTATGAATTTGAGATTTTTGCTACAATTTTTTTAGGTCATGCCACACGTTCAAGTAGTGATACAAAATTTAAGAAATACTTTTTTATATTTCTCACGCAATATACTCTATCCATACACTTAAAAGAAGTATTTCGCTCTGTTTTGGAACGAGCAGTCACGTTTCAAAGCCAGCAGTGATTTTTAGTAGTACTTTCTCTAATCGTGTTAACAATTTCCAAAGGAAGTGTATATCGATTAACTGAATTATATTTTAGTAAATGAATGTGTTAAGACTCGAATTTATCTTCAATTAAAAATCTTCATCACACTTTTTCTTAATATACAAAACCAGAAAATGCCAAATATGGGAGCACGACCGATTCTACATTATTCGGAATCGGCAGTAACAATACGCGAGAGATAACTAAGTTTATTAAAAGTAAGTTAATGGTTACAGGTAACAGCAGGGGTTTAAAACAGAAACGTTGTATTTACTTTTATATCCCTGAAATATCGTTTCAACGCTAAATTGGATGATTTTTTAATGAACTATAAAATAATCCACTATTCTGCATTAATTCCGACCCTTGATCAGTTTCTGGTCAGCACCCATAAAATTGTAATTTACGAGGGGTTAGGGTTAGTCACGTCGATTTGATGTGTACCAGGTGTATACATATGAAACCGGTATTGCCATTTAGCGGCCAGTAGGCACACTTGTAGGCACTGTCGGAACTTACCATTTGTGCTAATTGGCG
>NC_046664.1:107411617-107414824 GCF_010883055.1 Belonocnema kinseyi | reverse complement strand
AGTTCAAAAGTGGCAATTTTGATGTGAGAGACGCTGATCGCGGCAAACCACCGAAATCGTTTGAGGACGTCGAATTGCAGGCTTTGCTGGATGAAGACGATGTGTTTTTTTCTTGAAAAAATACCGGTTTCATATGTATACACCTGGTATACCACATTGCAAGATTACATGAAATTATAATTGACTAACGCAACAGGATAAAAGTGATAACAATCACTAATAATTTAAGAGAGTTTGTCGTATACATACCAAAATTCAAAGAGTTAACCTCAGAATTAATTTGGAAATATATATACACTGAGAGACCTTTTGATAGAATTAATAAAATAAATGAATTTTACTTTAGTATAATATCGGTCCAAAATAGGAAGAAGCGAGGTTTTATTATATTTATTCGTATTTTAGTACCGAAGTTTAATATTACCATACAAGTATTTAAAACACGAAGACGACAAAGTAGTATTCTAAATACGAAATATTATAAATCTACATATCAAGAATTAATACCCTAAAAAAATTATATTCTTTTCACTGAGTTTTCAAACAATAATTTGAATGAAAAGAATAGTGAATATCATAATCTCTAAAACGTATTTTAGCCATTGATATTGTCAATATGAAGTTGCCAGAAATCTGAGACGCAAAGCAAACTATGCAATTATTATTCTCGATTTTTCATATAGTTTCATTTGAGAATGCTCCTCGATTGTTTCCGCCATTTTCCGATCGAGCTAAAAGGTTACGATTCAGAACATTTTAAATTAAAGTTAACTTTTTCTATTTTAATTTAATTCATTTACTATGGGATTTAAAACATTAGGAATTCTTTCTCACGAAATTGATACACTCAGGTAATAAGATTTAATTTAATGAGTACAATGTATAAAATATTACATCTAAATTTACTCAAGTTTATTATACTGAGTTACTGAGATATTAAATTGGAATAATGTTATTCATACAAGAAGATTATCAGTTCCGTTGAAAAAAAGTATTTTATAACAAATCTATTCAATCATTGAGCATCATAATGCCCTTGGTTTTCAGACGACGGCGCTTAGACGAGATTTTTGACAAATATTCCATACTGTTAGTTAGCCGTGGGATTTAGTTGTTAGGGAATGCGTTATTGCTTTAGGTAAGTTAGGTTCGAATCTCGCCGCAGCCGTTCCGATTTTTCATAGCGATTAAGCGTGCGATTGTGTATGTAGTGAATAAATTAAGTATATAATAATAAAAATAGTAATTGTACGCGTGTTTATGTATTTACTTGTATCTCATTTGTGTATTTAGTTCCTCCTTCTGAATGCTAAATCTTTTGGCGGAGTAAGTTATTTTTCATATAGTCGTTGGAGATTCTCATATACTTTGTATGGCAACTTCAAACGATGTTTTCGCTATTTCAAATTAAATGTATGACTATCGTTTTAACTGCACTTGTTAACTTTGATATAGTGAATTTTAAATTCTTACAAGTTTTATAAGAGTTAATGAAACATTCTTTCCATTTGTCGAAACCAAAATATTAGAATTGACGGTTAAAAACCGCTATAGTAATTTTTTGTACGCAAACCCTGTTTTCCCTATTTTGAAACGATATTATACTAAATTCTCATTCATTTTTACCATTTATTATAACAAAAGTCTCTAAGTGTAGCATTGGAAATTCATTCTCAAGTTTTATACATGAACGAAAAAAAATTATGTTGAAATTTCATTTCTGATAAAAGAAAAATTGTTAGTTGCATATTTTTAAATATTATTTTTCCTTCTGAAATTAAAATATCATTTAAACTGGATGTCATTACTCAAGGAAAAACTTTTAATTCTTTTAAAATATTAGGAAACAGCATTTATTCATTATTCAGTCTTTGTTATTATAATATTGTAAAATATGGAGATAGAAATGATTATATGACTCAAAAGTAATCTGAAAATCTAAAAATAATTAAAATTAATATTATGGGTTGAAAAATTATGTATGGATTCTAGTACATGGCTGGCCTAATGATAAGTTTGACAAATTTGTATTGGATTTCTAAAAAACTATTTAGGAAAAATTGATTAATCAATCTTTGTCTACGATATATTTATTGTAATCGACAAAATTAATCAGGATACCTTCTTGAATCACTTATAATTGCCAATTTGAAAAAAAAAGATTAGCTATTGAATTCTGATCTACTTTTTCTCCCAATGGAATTTTTTGTACCCGTTTTATTTATGCTGGCATACAGCACAGGGATTTATTAGACGCATTTTTTGTATACTTTAAAAAGTTAAAGATACTTACGAAATGGAGCTCTTATATGAAATATTTGTGAAGCTGTTGATAAACATATATTTAATTGTGCGAATTATGGATTTGTGCATGTTCTGTTTTATTTCACTTTTTTTACTCAATTATTTTCCCTTATTTTTCGTGAATTTTTAGTTAAATTATTTACACAATATATTTTTCAATTTTCGAGACCCCTCCCCCTTTAAAACAGGTCGGGCGACCGCCCGAACTCCCCCCGGGGGGCTTGGAGCCCCCGTACCTAATACACAACTTAATTACATTCTGCGTCTGCTCTGCGAGTAAGTAAAATATTGAAATTTTAAAATTACGCTGAAGATTCAGAATTTAGCAAGTTTTCATGGCCATACTCATTATTTTATTTTTATTTTTTTTTAATAATGAATAATTAATCAATATTTTTTCATCTTAATTTTGAAGTGAAATGTTCAACATTTTTGTCTGATATAATAGCACATTTTTCAGGAGGTTCGAACAGAATTTCTTCCTGATTATATTTTACTGAAAATATGAGTATGTTAAATATGATCCAAATTTTAAGCAACTATTAGAATAGTAAAAAACTATTTATAACCGATAATGAGAAAGCTCATTATTCTCGTTGACTCAAGTTGGTTAGAGGTCAATATATTTAAGGCATTTTTCGTTAAGATTTTGATTTTTTTAGTAGTAATTATAACTTTTCTAAAAGCTTGTAACATTAGGAAATGTCTTGTCCTTCTATAAAGATATTGCCGTAAATTAAGAAACACTATTTGATTTTATAAACGAAAATTATACCGTTCCTATATAGTTATATATTTATAATTGCAAAGAAAAAGATTATTCATAATTAACTTGCTTAATTGTTATATACTTATTATAGTGGTCTGAAAAAAAATATATATATATACATATAAATATACATA
>NC_046664.1:107409757-107411517 GCF_010883055.1 Belonocnema kinseyi | reverse complement strand
CGGGTGCTAATCTGAAAAATTGCACCCGCTTCCAGCGAAATCGCGGTAAAATTTCAGCCACAACCACGTTTCACAACCGTGAGATAGGTGGTTACAGTCTGTTGCAACTCCCTTATAAGTTCTCGATACCTCTCTTTCTTTTCATTCACCTTGGTTATGATGTTTTTGTCAGCTGGTGCCGAAAATTCGATAACGAACATGGTTCGCTTCGCGAAGTCAAGAAGAACCATGTCAGGCCTCAAGTGAGCAACAGAAACAATTGTCGAGAATATAAAGTTCCAGTATATGCGGCACTTCCCATTCTCGACAATTGACTCAATTTCCCTAGGAGCATTTAGAGGAGCGATATTAAGGTGAATGCCGTAGGAGTGACAGATATGGTAATAAAGCACTCTTAGTGCCGCATTGTGCCTTTGAATGTAGGTCGTTCCCGCGTGTGTTGGACAACTAGATAGTATGTGACCTAAATGCCCCGGGTGTGCATGGCACGCCCTGCAGCTATCATCAGGAATGTCTTGGCTCAAAATGTGGCGACGGTATGTTAAGGTGGAAATGACACCGTCTTGGCATGCAAAAATGAAACCCTCTGTACCAGACTTCAATCCGGGCGATTTAAGGAAAGCAAACGTTAGCTCACAAGACATTGACTGATCCTTCACATTTCTGTGGAAGATACCGTGCATCCTCTTATCGATGAGCTGTTCACGAAAGTTTCTCTCTTGTGATTTCTTAATCCGGGCTTTCAGGAGTGAGTACTCGAGATAGATTAGATTTGATGCATTTTGCTCACCCCTAAAGTCAAGTCCGACTGTTTCAGCAGCCTCCTCCGCTGCTTTGTATAGGAATGCTCCTTTGCCTACTTCTTCGTGATTCCTGACCATTTTAAGAAGAGGGTCTTTTCTATTTGCAACTCTATGTGCTGTACCCAGAATAATCCTGTTGTGAAGACATTCAAGATTCGATATTCCGCAACCCCCTTGATGGCGCGAGATGTACAGTCGCGGAACGGAAGACTTAAGATGCATGCTTTTGTTCATGTGCATAACTTTTCTTGTCCCGATATCAAGAGATCTGAGCTCGTTCTTCGTCCATGGAACTACTCCAAATGAATAGAGTAGTACAGGGACGGCAATCATGTTTGTTGCAGATACTTTGTTCCTCGCCGACAGTTCGGAAGACCAAATCTGTCGGATGAGACGTTTGTATCTGCTTCGGAGAGAATCCTTTATAGATGTCACATCCTGAATGCGGCTCTGTGGCACGCCCAGGTATGTATAAGTCTCCAGCGCAAAGATGTCGTATGGCGCTTCTATCAACGAGCTCAGGATCTTCAGAGATGCCATTAAGTTTTCCTGGCTTCAAATAAACCTTGGCGCATTTGTCTAACCCGAATTCCATTTCAATTTCCTTCGTATATCGTTCGACAATCCCCAGAGCTAGATGCAGTTGCTCTCTGTTTTTAGCATAGATCTTAAGATCGTCCATGTAAAATACATGAGTGACCTTGTACTTTCGATCTGCAGGTTTGCCGCACAAGTACCCGTCGGAATGGCGCAGTGCTAGAGATAGTGGCAATAATGTTAAGCAAAAGAAGAGTGGGCTCATGGTGTCGCCCTGAAAGACAACTTTATGAAGCGTGACCTTGTTAGTTATCACAAGATTTTTGCCAGATGAGATAGTAAATCTGGTTTTCCAAAGCAGCATCAATCTCTCTATGCACCCAACTATTTGCGGATGAACCTTTAAGATTTCCAAAAGAC
>NC_046664.1:107394113-107409657 GCF_010883055.1 Belonocnema kinseyi | reverse complement strand
TCCATCGCATTGAATCCATTTTCATTGGCTCCCCCAGCTCTAGATTGGTCGGCACTGTTGGCCGACCCATTGTCGGGAGCCCTGCGCGTTCTGTTGTTTTGATGCGCACTTACTACAACTATGTTTGGTGTTGTTATTGTTGTTCCCACGAGAAGCTAGGGAAAGAGGTTCGTCCATCCTTGTAGAGCCCCGCATGCAAGGATAAGGCTGCGTACTCTGAGAGGTCGCCCGGTATCCCAGAGTCACCGTTCTAGACACCTCACCCAGGTGCCATTCAGCTTTCAGCACGGTTTTCACACCTCCGCTGGGGGGTTAATTCCTTTGGGACCACCTCTGGACAATTGTCCGCGACTGCCTATTAATTTTTGTAACCATATTCAGCAGAAACCCTTGGTACAGGGACCCTCTATCAATATCACGTGACCCCCATTTTTCGTATAGTGGTTAAGAAAGATTGCAAGGCGTTCGTAACGAAATTTCCAATATTCTGTTTCACTTCTTTCAAATCACTATACTAATTTTCGTTATTTGAATCCATCATAAAATGTAATACAGCGACTTAAAAGTACTGTAATTTTTTTATGTAAAAGTCTAAAATTCGTACGATTTATTCCAATCAGAGATATTAGTCTGA
Source organism: Belonocnema kinseyi (assembly GCF_010883055.1). Lineage (NCBI taxonomy): Eukaryota > Metazoa > Arthropoda > Insecta > Hymenoptera > Cynipidae > Belonocnema > Belonocnema kinseyi. The sequence goes on along the minus strand of NC_046664.1, from coordinate 107,409,023 downwards.
ATTTTCATAGTCACTATTCGACTTTTTCTAACCGAACCTCGATTATCCCTAAATTCGTACACTTTATTTGAATTGGGTGCATGCGATAAAAGAAATACTAATATCAAAAGTCTCTCCGTGTGGATTAATTTATTTAAATCGAGGAATGCTTATTTCTTATTTGAGGTAAGCGACTGAAATCTTAAACTGAGTCGAATATAACGTAAAGTATTTGTTTGTTTTTTTCTGTGATATTTTTTGTTCTCAGGGATAAAGTATATTTTCAGAATTTTACGCAGTATTTAAAAAGTATATGATCTGAAATTCATGACATTACTCGATTAACTTGATAATTATACAGTGAATAAAGCCAAGAAGAAAATATGAATACAAGGGTAAAACGAACTAATGCAAGAATAACAATATACTAAACGATTTTCTCTTTGAAATGCTGCTTAGCATTTTTAATAAATTTTTGGATGCTGATTCTGAATTTGTTAACAATAATGCCTCCTTATTCCAAGATTTTGAGGAAAATAGCATTAATTGATCAAAAAATAACGTTTAGACCCTATTTATGGGTCAGCTAAAAATTAATGAATGTGATACAACCTTATACTCAGGCCTAAAATAAAGCTTAAAGCTTTTAGGATAAAACCACAAATAATGACAAGTAGGATGTTTGAATATAGAACAATTGAGATTTTTGCAATACATTGTAATGTAAAGAAAATATAGTCCACATACAGTGCTAAAAAAGGTGAAATCTTCTATTTAGTAAGGATTTCAAAAGTGATTACATTAATAATATGGGATTTCAAAAGATTACAAGAGATTGCAAAAGATAAAGTTAGTTAACGTGCGCGAAATTCGTCCAAATTTTTAAACTCAGGCCGATGCAAAACACCATTTGCGTTTCTTCTAACCTTTCGTCAAAACTTTTAATTAGTATTGTACATTTTTAGTCACGACAAAAACAAACCTACAATTTACGTATGAATTAGGATCGACCGAGAAAACAAAATTTATGAATTCTGTTTATGGATAGCAAAAATATTTTTCTACGTATAAAAATTAATTCCCGTGATTATTTCAGATTTTTAAAACGATAATTTGAGTTACCTGAAACTTTTTAAAGTTTGAAACTTTGAAAGCAGTGATTTTTTCGATCGATTTCAATGTTGGGTGACCATTTCCTAATCAAGTCAGTTTTTACCGCATGCATTCATTTATTTCGATGTAAAAAAAGATTTTAAAAATACGACATGACATTTTTTGAAGTTATAACACATTATTTTACTTAATGTTACGCTAATATCGCAATTATAATTATTTTAACTTTTTCTCTTGAAATTATATACATTTTTATGTCCTGAAAGACCCCTGGAAAGGATAATAATAATAGTATAATTTTTCACCATTATTGATTATCTTCGAAGTTTCAATTTTGAAATAAAAGTTCTATTTTAAGTTACTACAAAATGTTTGAAAATCTTTTTTTACATAAAAATGAATGAATTCGTGCAGTAAAAACTGATTTGATGAAGGGATGGTGGCCGAACGTTGAAATAGATCAAAGAAATCACTCTTTTTAAAGTTTCGAACTTCAAAAAGTTTATAGTAACTGAAGATGTCGTTTTAAAAATATGAAAAAAAGTAAAGACGCATTTTGATATGCCGAAAAATATTTTTGCTAGCCATTATCAAAATTCAGAAATTTTGTTTATTCGTCCTACCCACGAAGAAATAATAAGGGGACCGTTCTCCGTACTTGCGATTTGACAGAAACAACGGCACCGTAAGTGCCAGGCATGTACGTAGTAATCACTCTGTAAGTAGTGAGAAAGTGCCACGTGTCCTTTTCTCACGCAAATAGAAAAGTGCGAAAGCGAAGGATTTAAAAATAAAGTATGTTCGTCAGGTTATCCGAATTTGTTTTCTTTTACTACCGGAAAAAGCTTTTTTGAGCTGTCAAGTAAAATGAGTGTGTGAAAGACACGTAATATAATTCGAACTTTTAGTTAAGTGAATAACATAATATTGCGGTTATCGAAGGAGTGCATTAATGAAAGTGGTAAGTATAGAATTTAATGAAATGATAAAAAAATTAAATATAGCTATTGGAATGTATACTTACCGCTTCTCTAACGAACTTATTTGATTACCGCAATCTTATGAAACCCACTTGCTTTATGCATTCACTTAACCAAAAGTATTAATTACACAGCCACACAAAAAAAGTTTGCGGATCTGGTAACAAGACACACGTATTCCTATGGATTTTTGGGAGCTGAATTCAAATTCGGTATCAAAAATCATCAATCTAGTTATGGTTGAGTTATAACCACAAAAAATGACGAAAAATCATGCACTAAGGCAAATAAATTTCAAAATAATGCCAGTGATGCAAATTTTCACTTCAAAAACATGTCGACAACTGTAAAGGATCAACCCTTGCCTGATATCAACTTATTTAACATAACTTTACCCAACAGAACCTGACCTCACCTAACCTGAATTACCAGAAATTTATTGAACTACACGTAAAGCTCTGGAAGCATATTTTCCCAGTAGAAAATGTGTGCTACATCGAGTGGGTCAACTCGAGCCTAACTTAGAAATAAATCTAACCTAGCCTAACCTAACCCAACCTAACCTCACCAAACACAATTAAACTGATTGTGTTGTCTCGTTGTGTTTGCGGTACCGTTTCATTCAGCTTCGGCTTAATCTACATAGAGGTTTAACCTATCCTGACCTAAAAAAACCTGACCTAACCTAACCGATTATGCTGGCAACCCTGTTCTTGCGTACTTTCATATTTTGACATTAATAGCAGTAAATGTCTGGAGTTTCGTAACCGCTTGTTGCTAGCATTATTCGCCTCTGTCTGTAACCAGGGCACCTCCACGTGGTGATGGTGGGCAACGGATCTACATTGGCTGAGTCCCTGGGTAAACGGCGTTCATGCCGTCATGGCAGACACAGGTAAAAAGTGTATTACGATGCAGAGAAAAACCCCAGGATCGGCGTCTGGTCAGGGTGGGAAAGCGGTCTCTCCGACGTCGTCATCATGCAACAGTAGCTCTTCATCAATGGATCACTTGATTGGTGTAGAGTCTCATGCTACAAGGAAAAAAACACGAGCATTTCTCAATCGCATGCCTGCAAGAATAGCTCAGATTCATTCTGTTACATTTGCAGTAAATATGAAGTGAGCAGTTTGCGAAAATCAATCGACGAGTAAGTGAAAAGTCTTTACGAAAAGTGTTTTGACCGTAAATTGCTGGACCAAGAAACAAAATGGGTTCCTCACGTCATTTGCAATTCCTGCAGACTTATGTTGTATCGTCTAAAAAATTCAAACAACGAAAAGTACCGCAAGTACTCTACACCATCCACATGGAAAAACCCCGTTATTGCGAAGGACTGCTACTTTTGCATGAATTCCGTCGAAGGGTTCAACGCCAAAAATAAAAAAAAACATTTCGTACATTAATGTGTGCACAGTCACAAGAGCAATTTAAATCAATAAAAATGCACGCCAGACTGACTTAAGCGCTTTAGAAGATGATAGAATGGAAGTTGAATTTCAATGTCATGGAGACAGTAGTGAAACCAGTGATTGAACAGAAAATAGTTCTGATGATTCCGATGAAAATGACGAAAAAGATAACGAATATGGCGTGCATAAAATGAAATTGAAGGTTCCAATATTAGTGTCGCAACTAGAACTGAATGATTTTATTAGAGATCTTGAATTACCGAAAGACGGCGCTGAATTTGCTGCTTCATTTCTAAAAAGAAGAAATCTTCTAGAGCCAAAGACAAAAGTTTCATTCTATCGCGACAGGGACAAAGAATTCAGAAAGTTTTTCGTTAAAGACGAAAAGACGTCTTTAGTGTACTACACTGACGTTAACGGACTAATGAATCACTTGAAGAAAAATGTGTACAGAGACGAAAAATGGCGAATTTTCATTGATTCGTCAAAACGCAGCATTAAGGCTGTTTTACTACATAACACGAATACTTACGCTCCTATCCCTATAGCTCACTCAACGGTCATTAAAGAAGAATATACCAATGTTAAAATGCTTCTTGAAAAAGTTAATTACACGAATCACAAATGGCAAATATGTGGTGATCTCAAAATCATAGCAATGATATTAGGCCAACAATCGGGTTTCACGAGAGAGCCATGCTTTATATGCCTGTGGAATAGCAGAGATCGAGCCAATCATTACAGCAAAAAAACATTGGCCTTTAAGAGATTCATTCAAACCTGGTTCTCATAATATCATCAACCAAAGCCTCGTTGATGCAGAAAAACTTTTACTATCACCCCTCCACATAAATCTTGGGCTCATGAAGCAATTTTTCAAGGCGTTAGACGAAGATGGACAATGCTATAAGTATATATCCCTTAAATTTCCTAATGTTTCAGACGCTAAATTGACAGAAGGAGTCTTTGATGGACCAAAGATTCGAATATTGACAAGAGATACTAATTTCGTGAGCCACATGGCGAAAATTGAAATAGACGCTTGGGAAAGTTTTAAAGCAGTAAACGCAAATTTCCTCGGTAACAAAAAAATGTCCAGACTATGCGAAATGCGAAAATAATAAGAAACTACAAAAAGTTAGGCTGCTTGATGAATTTAAAACTTCACTTTCTTGATTCCCACCTGGATAAGTTTCCAAAAAATGTTGGTGATTTCAGCGAAGAACAAGGGGAACGTTTTCATCAAGACATAAAAGTGATGGAACAACGATATCAGGGTAGATGAGACGAGGTCATGATGGCTGATTTTTGCTGAATGTTGAAAAGGGAAACGAATGTAGGTCTTAAACGTAAGCGTAACCCTTTGCATCGTTCCTTCGAAGGAGAAAGGACACGTTATAGCAGGCAGAAAATAGACTGATGTAGGTCTATAAATCAATTTAATTACGATAAAAATCAAGATAAAATGTAAACACGAAAGATACTATAAATATATCCCTTAAGTCTAAGAAAAGCAGAAAGAAAAATTTTTTGAATAAAACTCTTATTCATTTGCATGTTTAAGTTACAGTTCTACACTTTAATTGATACAAACATTGTCAGGTTAATTGAAATGGGGTCAATTCTACTTGTAGTTCTAAGTTTCTTCAAATGAGTAATGTGCGTCTAAATTTTTAACCACTTGTAGTACAATGAAATGAATTTTATTGTGTTACAGCGGGAACACTTAAGTTAAGTTGTGTTGCGTTAAGCAAAATTTCGTTAGGTTCTGTTAAATTTAGATTCATTTGTAGGTTAAGATCGAGTTAACCTATTAAGCATAGCACACATTTAAGGCTGAGAACCGTACGCTTACATAGCTACACGTGTGGTTGAATTTCATTCGGCTAGGTTAGGTTAGTTCAGGTTTTTTTAGGTTAGGATAGGTCTGACCTCTTTACAGGTTAAGCCCAAGCTGATTCAAACGGTACCGCAAACACAACGGAACAACACAATCAGTTTAATTGTGTTTCGCGAGTTTAGGTTAGGTTAGGTTAGGCTAGGTTAGATTTATTTCTAGGTTAGGCTCGAGTTGACCCATTCGATGCAGCACACGTTTTCTACTTGGAAAATATGCTTCCAGAGCATTACGTGTAGTTCAATAAATTTCTGTTAATTCAGGTTAAGTGAAGTCAGGTTCTGTTGGGTCAGGTTATGTTAAATAAGTTGATATCAAGCAAGAGTTGATCCTTCACAGTTGTCGACATGTTTTTGAAATTTCAAATCACTGGCATTATTTTGAAATTTATTTGCCTCAGTGCATGATTTTTCGTCATTTTTTGAGGTTATGGCTCAACCATGACGTGATGGGTGATTTTTGATACCGAATTTGAATTCAGCGCCCCAAAATTCATAGAAATACGTGTGTCTTACTACCAGATCCGCACACTTTTTTTGTGTGGCTGTGTTATTATAGTTTAAACCTTTTCACATTCCATTTACTTGACAGCTCGAAAAACTTTTGCTGGTAGGAAAAGAAAAGAAACTCGCATAACATGATAAACGTACTTAATTTTTAAAAGCTGTTTCCCAGTGAGCAAACAAATTAAGGATGTTTGAGTGATGTATTTTGGATATCCCTAAGATGCGTTTTGGAACATGTCTTCAGGACATATTAGGGTGCTCTTGAGACGCTTAATGTCCGTACGAAAGATGACCCGACAACGTCCTATGTTATTAAGACGTCATTAGGACATCTTAAGGACATTAGACGTCTTAGAGACGTTGCTTGGACTGACATTGGACGTTCTAGGAACATGCTAAGGATATTCTGGGGACGTTCATGGTTTTCAGCCCAATGGTTTCTCTTGCACTTTTTCTGTGCGTGAGAAAAGAACGATGTGGCTCTTTTCTACTAAATGAAAAATAATTAATATTCATAAGCCTGCAACTGATGGTGCTGTTGCTCCTATTAGTTCATGGCAGTCCAGTCTCCTTATAATTCCTTAGTGGGCCCATCCTAGTATACTAGACATATTAGTTAAGCAATGAGTGTGACAATACCGCAATCAGTTCAGCGGCTATGGCTAGCCAGTCAACTATAGACCAGTCAGTGAAGCATGAAAAAGAGTTTCTCGGTGCCACAATTACAAAGTGGAAGCGACAGTGATATCCGTGTACTGTTGATGCCTGGGAATCAAAACCGGAAAAATAAGTTGTTTCTAATTTGGCAATAATGCACGCAGATCTTTCAAAATGTTGAACAATATGTCTTTTTGTAAAGTGAAAGCTTGTGTAAAATTTTAGCTTAATTTGTTAAATACTTTGGCAGGAAATCTGTTTGTTGTTCACAGATTGTCTGTCTCAAAGCAATGAAAATGTGGAATTGTAATCCCCAACATCTGCTGCACCTAAAACAGTACTCAGATAATTTTTTTCTGAATTAAGTTAGTCAAAAATGGCTGAAAGCAGGAAAGGGCGTTTTTTTCTTATAATCAAATAAAATAACTTCGTTTAATTTAGTCTTACAAATTTTCGGTTTCAGTCTATGATCAGTTATGAGTTCTGAATAAAGAAACAAAAAAGAAAATAGGTCCACGATGATTACGAGAAAAGATCATTTCTTTTTTTTGTAACCTTTACAACAGGTGCAATTTTTAAGGTAGAGAGCTCACATTTTAGCAATGTGTATACGGAGACCTTAGTTATTTCTAGTGTAATGGTCCGAATTTTCATTTGTGACCTCAGTGTTTGTAATCGTGGTGAATTTACGGGCAAGGTGTAACTAATCGCGTGACGGCGGAGTGGGGGAAGCAGCTTGAACATGCGAGATATTAGCGCTCAAATTGAATTACCATCTTTAATTGCGTCCTATGTACAAATTTCGTGAACAAATTAACATATTAAGACGATTTTCTTTATTTTGGGCTAAGTTTTTGCGCTGATTATGAAACCTACTTCAAAAGTTCGCCAACTGTATAAGTAATGCTTCGAATGTAGGGATGTTTTTATTATCTTCAATAATTGAGCAATTCCTGAATGAAGTTTCCCATTAAATGTAAATTGTATTTTATCGATTTAAAGTTTAATAAATTATGTTTCAAGAAAGGTGTCTAAAATGCAAATTTTATTGTTCGTAAAACGCAGGTTGGACGTTTTGCAGAAATGTACTAAAGTAGTGTCTGGCTGTTTTCGACTTTCTTCATTAAATTTTGAATTATTAATTAATTAATTGAAATTAATTAAAAATTGAAATTATTAATAATTTGTTTTAACTGATTTTGGTAATCTTATGATTTTTTTCATGTTTCTGTTTTCATATTGAAACCAAAAAAAAAAACATAAAAGATCCAAAAATAGTCAAATTTCGAAATACTAATACTTGTGCTGAGTTGTGCTCGACAAATTCAGTCTTTATTCCCTCTGAGAATTTTACGTGAGATCAACAGTTTTAATATTAAAACTGAACATTTAAGACGCAGAAAACATAAAAGCCTGTATGCATTGAGCCAATTAAAAAAAGTGCCTAAGAAAAATAAAAGTCAATGTCCATGCCGATGAAAATGCACTGAAAAGGCAATGAAACGGCACTGGTCAGTGCTGATTCAGTGCTGTTTCTTCAGCACTACCTGTACCGCTAGTTCACAATACCTGAGTTCCCCTGAAAGTGTGACATTTAAATTTTTAATAGGCTATTTTCACCCAATAAATCTAGTCTGTGAGGTCTCTGAAAAGTTTTGTTAGTAGTCTATACCATAGTGTTAATGAAAATCGGTGTGGCTATGCCAATGCGACTAGGCCACCAAGTAAACCATCTGAAAGGGATTAAAAATCAGAAATTAAAATTTGTAAAATTTTGAAATTATCTACGAGAAGGTTAAAAATCAGAATCTACGGGTTTCAATTATTTCAGATACCTAGTTTTTTCTTTTGGATATTTAAATTGAAATGAATATAACGTATCTCATAAATGGAATGGGATACGCCAAAAAAGACAACATTTTTGAAAAAGTAGTATATGAGTATATAAGTTATAATTATAAATATGTATAATGAGAAAATCCACCAATTAAACAAAAGTGTTAATAATTTAAAGAAAATTCTAAAAAGGGAGTCGGTTTGGTTGCGACCAGGTACTGTAAATAACTCTACCTGTCCGGTATGTGACCATGTCGTACGTTTCCCATCACTTCTCAGTGCCGTTTAGGTGCTGAAAATCAGCACAAGCAGCCATTAAAACGGCCCTGACGGCCTGGTGCCGTCCACCAGTGGCTTTTTAGTGCTTTTCCAGAGGCAAGGGTGAACTACTTTAAGGGATTAGAGCGGGTTCTGTAGATTACTTAGGAGTTCAAAAGATTACAAGAGATTATACAAGACTACACAATATTACCAGAGGTGACACAAAATTAGCCTAGACCACACAAGGTTACAGGGATTAAAGAAAATTACATGGAATTAAATTGCATTTCACGGCCAATTGCACACCAGAGTACAGCAGTGGTTAACCCCTCGGTAATTTATTGAACTATGTAATCATTTAAAAGTAACTATTCACACAAGTTATTTACTTTACGAACCATTTTTGTGCATTTGCTTATTTTTGACCTTTTAATTAGCACATCAATGCATCTCTTTCATTTCGGATTTGCGCACCTACTTCTTGCAATATTGGAAGACAGTTAATACGAATTTTTTTAGAAGTGTATGTTTGCCATCTGATACTTGCCATAGATAAAAGAAAACTTTGCCTTTTAACTTTTTGGCATTACCGAGATGAAACTTTTTCCATGAGAATGCTCTTCTCTGCTTTGTTTAACGTTGCCCTTCATATTAAAATACAGAGACTCCCGACTCCATCCACTGCTTATGTAAAACGCACGCAAAGTTCAAATATATTCCAGTCGAGTTTTACCATCGCTGGCGTTTTGATAGGCACTGAATGGAGTAAATGTTGGCCTGTGTGAAAGCTCAGCGATTTAATACGCGGTTTAAAATACACACAGTTCGCGTCGAGCGATATTTGAAAAGTATCGGAAATTATGACACAACTCAGCCGTACGTAAATACGATTAAACGAAAATAAATGGATTATAAAAGTCATTATGTTTTCCAATTTGAGGAAAGTAGAAAATAAATTCATTATGACACGTTGCCTCAATTTGTTTGTTGGAAGAAGAGGACCTTTCTTCCCGATATAAATAGCAGTGTGCGATTGAATGCGTCGAATAAAAATCAAGCTTGAAATAATTAATAAATTTTAAATGAAAAAAATTATATTCGTCATGTTCGCGCTTGATAATATATTTACCTCGTGCTATGCGCTCGATCTTTGTATATCCGCCATATTTGAACGTAGTCCTTTCAAAATTAAAGATCAAAGCATTAACAAATTAGTCTACTGAATGCGAATTCTCTTTTGTTAAAGCTTCTTCAGCTTTAACGAACATAGTTTCATCACGTATCTCGTGCTTCGCACTTGATGTAGTCCAAAGTGCGAACTTTTCTTCTACGAGTTCAACTCTATCATATCAGATGTATATTATTTTTATATCTGTACTTCGGTCTCGGACTGTTGACTCAGATATTGCAAAAACGTTCAAATTTAATTTTCTAAGATTAGTTTAATATTTGTTTCTTTTTTTGCATTCAAATGGATTCTCAGCTACCCTGAAAAATATTGTTTTCTCGCAAATTCAATTTCATTATTTTCAATGATATATTTGTTACGATTTAAGCTACAAATACGCATCCTATCGTAAACTGCTTCTATGTAATTTTGCAGATATAATGCAGGCGGAAAACTTAGTTAAATAAAATGTGATTGTAGCTTGTTTCTTTTTTTTAAAAAGCTTTTTTTATTTTTAATGTATTTTTATAATAACAGTTTACAACAAATTTGTGGATATTTTTTGGTAGAACAACTTTTGTCTTTTCATTTTTGACGACACTTCTATCGTTTTTCTAAACATTTAATTTTTTGTCTTACTTTTTACGATTAAAAGAAAATCTGCTTCTCTTTTCTCGAAATTATTAATTAAAAATTCGTAGGTCCTTTTTAGCTGAACAACTTTTGCGTATTAACTGTTTTTCTTGTCTTGTGCAGTTTAAAAAAAACTTAACTTTTTAATTGTATTTAGATGAATTTTTACTCTTTTTTGAAAAAGCAACTTTCTTTTTTAAACTTTTTGCATAGTTTTTGTCGTTTGTCCAAAAGTTTAATTTTTTCATTTTTAATGTTTCTTTTTACGAATAAAACAAAAACTACGATTTTTATCAAAATGATTCATTACACATTTGTAGCTCTTTTCTAATTATTGCACAACTTTTCTCTAATTGTTTTTTGTAGCTTATTTTATTTGTCTAAAAATTTAATTACGTTTTTTTAATGTTGCTTTTTACGAATAAATAAACAATTTGTAATTATACTCTTTCAGGGATTTTTAAAAGGCAACGTTTTTGTTCTCTTGATTTTTTTTCATGCCGTGCGTCGTTTGGCTTAAAATGTTCATTTTCGTTTGTATTTTCCAAATTTCCAAATTCTATAACTCTGTTAATAGAATTTTAAAATCTTTAAAAAATTGGATTCAAATTTTTTGAAAATTCTATAACTTTTTGAATTCTTATCTAAAATAGCTGGTTAGCGAATTCGGTTTTTCTTTCTGGCAACTAAACCTATGTTCCAAAGCACAGCCCAATCAGATTAGTCTTATAAAAGTTATCCGATATACAGACAACGACAGACAGATATAAATCATCATAAAAAAAGGTTTTTTCAGATTCGAGGGGGTCTCCAAACGAAAAGATTTCAAGAAATCCATGATAGATTATGAAATATTTCAAGTTTTGAGCCCTTCAAGGTAAAGTTGTTTAGGTTTAAATGTATAAATTCGTAATTGAAATGTACAGTTCCTGATTTATTTACATTTATCAAATCCGAATCGGATGAAATCGAATAAAATTTATTTTTAAATCCCCCCCCCCCCAAAAAACAATAAAATTCCATGAAACCTGATAATGCTCTCTGATATGCAATCTTTTATAATTCTTTAAGAATGCCTAGTATATTCCATTAAATTCCTAAATCTGTTGAAAATTCCTTTGAAACCTTGGAAATACTCGTAAATATTTAAATACCTTTGAAATCCTTTTGAATACCTTGAAATTTTAAAAACCTCATCAATTTTGAGTTAATAGGATTTCAATTTGTGTCCAGTGCGATGAATCTTACCCAATTATTATTATTAATATTCTGGGTTAAGACCGCCACAGCCCCTGCCGCTTGGGTGATCCCTCTTACAAGCCTTAAGCGTAACCCCAAAGCCCTCTCCATAGGGAGAGGGCCGCAACCACGCTGTTGGCTGATATTTCCGACTCATTGATGCAGTAACTCATTGATGCAGTAACTGCCTGTGAGTGTTACACGTTTCCCCCCAAGCACAGGGCAGTGACAGAGAATATGAGTAGAAGTCTTATTATCCTTTCCGCGCAGGCGACAGAGGGTACTTTCTTCAAGCCCTGTCTTATGCCTGTGATACCGAAGGTTTCCATGTCCTATAAACATTTCTGTTAGGACTTTGACTTCATTCCTCCCGAGCTTATGTATATCCTTAGCCTAATGAGGGTTTAGCTTTGAGCCCAAGAGTGCTTTAGCCTGCCCGCAGCCAGAGACCAAATCCCACTCATCCTTATATTCCATGGTCAGCCAACTGTTAATATCTTCAGTGACTAGCCTACTGGAGATGCCTACAACTAGTTCAGGTCCACTGAAATTTTACTGTGCTGCTACCTTTGCTAGCTTGTCCGACATCTCATTGCCCCTGATGCTACTGTGTTCAGGGATCCAGAGGAGAGTGACTTGGTTTTCTGCCGCTAGCTTATTCGGTGCCTCAAAGCACTCCCACACTAGTAGCGACGTGATCGTTGTCCTAATCAAGGCCACGATAGCAACCCTGCTGTCTGAGCAGATGTGAATTTTTCTGTTATAGCCATACTCCATCGCCTTATAGGCGCACTGGAGTAAGGCCATAATCTCAGATTATAGGGCTGTTGCGTAGGACCCTATTGTAATTGTGCAGCCCATTCCGTTCTTTCTACGATATACACGTGCTCCAACGTTCTCTTTGTTCCTGGAGCCATCTGTAAACCAGTTGTCTCCATTATTGGGCAGGTGTGCCTCACCGTTAGCCAATTCCTCTTTCCTTATGGTCCCTGTAGCAAAAGCCAGCCCCCCCCCCCTAGACCCCTGATGGTATCTCGAACTAACCAGGGTTCCTGGATTAGTGAGATACTTGTGTGTCTCGCAGCCATGCCCCTCGGCAAAACTGCAGAGGTGTCTTTGCTGTGATGCAAGTTAATTTGGGTAATGGCTGGACCGGGAACAGTCATTTAGGTATGATCCCAATCTTCCTATCCACCGACAGGCTCCTCCTGCCCCTGGCAGGTAACTTTAAAGCTGATCCTTCCAAAGTTGTAGAATGGCCTGTTGTTGAGGACCGAAATAGCCCTCATCTGTGACCTAGGAATTCGCACAACTAGGAGATGTTTCATTCCTCTAGCTGTGTCCTCTTTCTGAGGACTATCGTGCCTGACGATCCGCCAGGACGCTGTCTGAAGTGACGGGTTGGATCCCTACAGCCAACTGAGGACAACAGACGAGTAAACCAACTTACCTGGGAACCACGCCGTAGCCTTAACCATCCTCTAGAGCAACTCAACTCCACTAACTTTAAGAGATACGCCTTCCCAATGCCTTATCGCGACCACAGCCTTGTGTAGCAAAGCTTTAGCCACTGGGTTAGGTGCCACAAATACAAATATCCCTCCTCTGCAAAAAGAGGTCTTAAATTTTGGACATTAATCTGGGGACACTTTTTCGAGCGCCACCACCGTCAGGGGGTCAGTCCCCTGAGCGTCCGTCAGTGCACCCCCCCCCCCACCCCTCGACCACTCTCTGTTCGCCGGCTGCTGGACTGCCTCGCGCCTCTTCACAGGCTTCACTAGCTTCACTAGTCCGCTGCTCTTGACCCATTAGACCCATTAGAACCCAACCCCTTTCCCCCCTCAGCTAACTCCCTTTCGCCTTCTTCTTTTGAAATTGAGTTTGCGTCATTCATTTTGGTTCCCACGCGCAGCTAGGGAAATAAAAGGTGCGCCCCTGCAGAGCCCCGCGTGCAAGTGTAAGTCTATTTATTACTGGGGGAGGTCGTCCGGTGTCCCCAAGAGGCCGTTAGGACACCTCCGTAACCCCTAGGAACCAAAATGCCATGGCATGATCACTCTAAATCCGCGGCTTAGATGGGTGGTCGCATTGAGCAAGAACCTCAATAAGTACCCGTTCGCAGGCCACCATTACAACAAAGGACTGTTTCTTGGTCACTGTGCGGGCCACAAGTCATTCCCGTGCCGATTCCAAAAATTGGAGATTGGTCCAGAAGAAACCTCGGCCCAGGGATCAAGAAGGCCCGTGTTAGCTAGGCTATTTCACCCTACTATCATACTACAATCATGTATACTAGGAGAACCCGTTTATAGGGGTCCTTATCAAAACACCCAGGAGAGCCTTTTTATAGGAATACTTTCATCCATATCCATACGCATGCAGGCCGAGTTCCGTTTGACCCCTATGTCCCACACGCTTAAGCCTTCTCACCGACTACAAGGACTTACAGCCCCTAGGGGAGGATCTTACCTAATCTTAGTGCCAAATTATTAGGGTTGTGTAAAAAAGATTTGCATGTGTTTAACGAAAACAGACAAGAAGAACGACGCTTTTATTTGAAATCAACCTTTTCGACTCCGGAGAAGCAGAACGTCATAAGACAAATTTGGAGATTTAGAAATTTTATCATCCTCATGAACCTCGGCGCATATGACGTATCATTCGGCACTTTATTTTCGATTTTAAATGGGAATTTTCGCAAAGGACTAAGGTGAAGACCCCAGTTAGTGACATTAGATAAGTGGATGACACTCTAGACTTACTTATTTATTCAAAAATTTAGTTGGAATCAAAATGTAAATGAATGATTAGTAAAAAGTAGCATGCTTCAATATTATATTGCATATAAATACGTCCGGGGAATAATTTTTAGAGCAGTGCATCACAGGAGTCACTAACGTTTCTACTCGTATGAAGCACACGAAACTTTCATAATTACACAGGCCCACAAAAAAAACAAAAGTGTCTGTGCAATTGACCAGACCTATATATTCTTATGTATTTTTCGACGCTGAATCCGAATTTGTACTAAAAAAGTAGGGTCCAGCTACTTTTTTATGGGGTTTTGCTCGAAAAACTCATTTCTTACGATTTTTTCATGGTTTTTTTTTAAATAAAAAAAAAATTTAGAAAAATTTTATTTTTTTGACTTCAGAATCGAATTCTACGGGAAAAAATACATCGAAAACCATGTTTTGATTTTTTTTTACAAAAATTTCAACCCACCATA
>NC_046664.1:107391692-107394013 GCF_010883055.1 Belonocnema kinseyi | reverse complement strand
ACAATTTGTCAAGGCATTAGACCAAGATGGGGAATGCTACGAATATTTGAGCCAAGCATTTCACCACAAAACAGATGGTAAACTAAGCGCAGGTATTTTTGACGGACCTGCAATTCGTACTCTATTTAGAGATGAAAACTTTGAAAGAACTATGAAAGATGATGAGAAAGCAGCATGGTCTAGTTTTAAAGATGTATCAAAAAAATTTTTGGGTAACACTAAACACGTAAATTACAAAACTATTGTAAAAAAAAATGGTACGCAACTTTGAAAAACTGAGCTGCCTAATGAACTTGAAGCTTCATTTCCTCGATTCACATATTGATCAATTTCCTGAGAACAACGTGGACTTTATTGAAGAGCAAGGAGAAAGGTTTCACCAAGACTTGAAGGAATTTGAACGCAGATTTCAAGGACGATGGGGTATAAATATGTTGGCAGATTACTGCTGGATGATGAAGAGAGAAACATCTTCAGAAAGAGGTCAAAAGCGTGTCAGAAATCCTTTACGCCGGTAATTTGTCGAGAAACGTGTGCATAAGCGTAAAACACTTTTAAACTTTATTTAAAATATTTTTTTGGAAGACAAAAATAAAAATAGATATCGTCAATATCTAGTATCCAACATCTCACTATCGTAGTTGCGAAGTATTAGCGAAAATTCTACAAACTCAATTGATTAACCCATTAAAACTCTAAGGCTCTTCTTAAAAGAAGCTAAAAATATTATAATGGAGTTCATGAATATCGCTATACATAGGTTCTAAGTCTTACTTTATGATCAAGGGTCGAAAAAAGTTCTAGTTTTGTGATTTATGTAGTGGAAAACCTCCAGAACAGTATCCAAAACATCGATTTTTTGAAAAAAATTTCAATTTATCACGTTTATTGTCCACTTACGCCGACTAGGAGTTGTGTTTTGAAAAAAATGACTTAAAATTCGTGATCAGCGTCCTCAAAAACCTCCAGTAAAGTATTTTCAATGTTTATAAATCGGTTTAAAATCGTAAAACTTGATTTTAATGTCATTTTAATCAAATTTGAAGCATTTTTTCACTTTTCGCGATTTTCTGCCTTTTCATCGCCGTATGGTGGGTTGAAATTTTTGTAAAAAAAAATCAAAACATGGTTTTCGATGTATTTTTTCCCGTAGAATTCGATTCTGAAGTCAAAAAAATAAAACTTTTCTTTATTTTTTTTATTTAAAAAAAACCATGAAAAAACCGTAAAAAATGAGGTTTTTCGAGCAAAACCCCATAAAAAGTTAGCTGGACCCTACTTTTTTATTGCAAATTCGGATTCAGCGTCGAAAAATCCATAAGAATATATAGGTCTGATCAATTGCACAGACACTTTTGTTTTTTTTGTGGGCCTGTGTTATTATTAAGGAATGAAGAAATTGCTGTCATCATGTCACTCACTGGGGTCTTTACACTTAAATTTTTCTCCTCTCATTGCACCTTTCCATTAAAAATAGAACATTTTCTCGTCTATTTTAAAAGTTATGTTATTCAAACTGCTAGTTTTTGAACTATGGTCTTATTATTTAATTTGTGTATATATCTTTTTTTCCTAACTTCGGTCCACTGTTCAAAATATTGAGCTTTCTAACTATAAATGGTAATGTTTAAGTATGTATTACATTTATAATTGATATGGAAAAACTATTTCTTCATTTCATTGTGGCTATTAATACTATATTTTATCGGCTATATCCTAGATTGACATTGAATTCCTGTAAACATAAATATTATAATGCCAAATTTTACAATTAATTGCTTCTTCGTGCATTAGTGAATCTATCAGGATACCCTCAAATCTTTCAAATGGGTTGAAGTCCCTTAAACTCCTTCATCATTATACAAATAAAAGCCAGCATTTCCTTTTCGGGATAGGTGTGACTCACTCGGCTTGGAGGGGAGTAAAGTCAGAAAGGAGTTATAGGTTTTTTAGAGTGATCTATAATTCTTGAGTTATTTATTTAAATAACACGCTCGTTCCTCAACACTGCTCTACTGTTCATTTCCTCTGACAATCAGCACAAGTGAAAAGCCTCATAAGGCCGTCATGTGAGGTTCCCTACTCGGACCCATTATTATCTAATATTTTGTTTCAGGCGCCATTCACTTTACTGACACTTTTTCCATTCTCGTCAGAGTAGGTACGAGGGTAGTTCAATAAGTCCTTAAAATGAAGTATAAAAACAATTTTTTTGGGTGAATTTTTTTTTTATTTTTCAACATAATCTCCTTGGAGCTCTATACACTTGGTCAATCGCTTTTCAAGTTTTTTTAATCCTTTAGAAAAGTGCGTTTTCGGAA
>NC_046664.1:107378750-107391592 GCF_010883055.1 Belonocnema kinseyi | reverse complement strand
CCCCCCCCCTAGTTTTTGTCAAATGTCCACGTTTTGAGACCCCCTAAATCCGAAAAACAGGTTTTTACGAATGATTCTGTCTGTCTGTATGCCTGTATGTATGTCTGTCTGTCTGCCTGTGAACACGATAACTTTTTAAAAAATTAATCTATTAGATTGCCCTTTGGTACACTCGTTTAGTGTCCTAAACTAAAGGTCAAGTTCGTTAACCAGCCATTTTGAATAAACATTCAAAAAGTGGGCACATTTTAAATATTTTTGAGAACACTTTTTTAAAAATTCAAAAATTCTCTGTACGTTTATTCATAGAGATCAAAAAATTTAACAATTTATCTTAATGACTATTTTTGAAAAATAAAAAATTTCTAGAGTTAAAGCATTTTCAAAATCCAGAAAAACAAACTAAAATGAACATTTTAAGCCAAACAACGCATCATACGAAAAAAAGTCTAGAGAAGAAAAATGTTGCTTTTTGAAGCCCTACAGGACTATAATAACAACTTTTTTAATTTGGTCGAAAAGTTGAATATTAAAAATTTGATCGTACCAAAAATAATGAAAAATTCCATTTTTTGTTCAAACTCTGCAGGATACGAAAAAAATGAAAAAGCTCAAATTGCGCGCCCTAGACAGAACTACAAATTTGTAATGAATCACTTTTCGATATAAGCTACGAAAAAAAAGAGGCACAAAAATTGTTCATCCAAAAAAGAGCTATAATTTTTCATAGTGCACGTAGTTTTTACTTTAGTCGTAAAAAATAACATTCAAAATGAAAATATTAAATTTGTTTGAAAAAAAGACACAAGGTATGAACTTAAATTACCAGATAAAAGTTGTACGCCTAAAAAAATCTATAAATTTATTATTAATTATCTTTTGATAGGACGAGTAGATTATCTTTTAATCGTAAATATAAGATTAAAAATTAAAAAATTAACTTTTTGGAAAAAGCACAGAAAAGATGAAAGAGGACATAGGCTCCTATATAGGGCCCTATATAGGTCCCTGTATGAGACTCTATGCAGATGCGCATTTTTATTTAATAGTAAAAAACAACATTAAAAATAAGAAAATTATAAAAATAAGTATATAAGTATTAGTATGATTCAATTTTTATGCATATTATGAATTGTAATGATATACATTTATTGAAACGATACATGTTTCAGAGCTGCTTTTAATGCCATTTAAATAAAAATAAGAAACAAATACAAAAATAATCATGATAAGTACAATTTGCTTTTTATTTTGCAATTTTTTAATAAGTAATCCCTGGCAGAGTTACATAAAAAACGTATTATAATTGATATGAAAATGTTGTGTATAATGTAGAAAAGTTCACAGGGTGGACAAAATCGAGTGCGAAGTACGAGATACGTGATGAGAATGTGTTCGTTAAAGCCAAAAGGGCTTTAACAAAACAGAGTTCAAAATCACAAGGTTACAGTTGTCGGTCCGTTCACCTTTTATTTTAAGAGGTCTGTGCCCGAATGTGGAAGAAATGCAGACTAAGCGCGGAGTGCGATTGCCCTCAGTCGCGTGCCGTAGGTACGCTTAAACTCTCGAGCTAAGCTTTTTTAACGAGAGAATTCACAATCACAAAATTACATTGGTGGATGTTCTGAGTCTTAATTTTAAAATGTTTGCGCAATCATGTGCGAAAATATAAAGACCGAGCGCGTAGTGCGTGGTAAATACATAATCGAGCACGAGGTGCGAAATAAATACAACATCGAGCGCGAAGCGCGAGAACCAATAGTCGCGCGTCCTAGGCGCGCTCAAACTTGCTATCGAAGCAAGCCATGCGCGTAGCGCGCGATGAGAATGTGCATGCGTAGCGGGCAGATTTTTTTATTAACTATTTATCACCATACTTTTCTGTCCTGGCATTCTTCTCTAGCTTCCTTCACGTCCATGCTTTTTTTCATGCAAACACTAGTGCTTCTATTGCTTGTAATGTCTTTTCTAATTAACGTTTTATTCACACATTCTATCCATTTTTTCCGTGTTTTGCCTCTGTGTACGCTACCATTTACTTTAACTTGATACACTTGTTTCATCAGTCGTTCATCTTCATTCTCCCAACATGCCCAAACCATCTTAACCGATTTTTCGAATGCGTCAACTAGTGATTCTTCTGCAGCACATTCTTTGAGAATTATCTTGTTACTCACTTTGCCCGTCAGAGTTTTCTGGTATATTATGCATAGGAATTTCATGTTAGTCGTGTTATTTTTACTCTTATCCTTTTATTGATGGGACCATATCTCGCTACTCTGTATCCTAGTCAGTACTAAAATAGAATTATGTGATGCCATTTAGCTTTATTGGATATATTTTTACTTCTGATAATGGGCCCTGTTCTACCGATAACCTTCTTACGCTATTTTATGTGCCTATCTGACTCATCATCTATCTTTCCATCACTAGCGAATAAGCTGCTAAGATATGCATACTTATCAACTTGTTCTATTCTATCATTTAATAAAATACTTTATATTGTTTTTTCACTTTTTCCTTCGAACACCGTAATTTTTGCTTTATTTATGTTAATTTTTAGACTCGTGCTCTTAATGCTTATATTTAGTTTGGTTCGAATTCTTTTCAAGACGTTGACTGATCCTGTCATTATAAACTTATCATCTGCGAACAACAACCCACGTACTCTTACTCTTTCGAGATCCACAACTTCTTTGCCGAAGAGAGCCATTCTTAGACACTTGTCCATGAATATTATAAACAGCCATGAGAACATAACGCAACCTTGTCTAACACCTTGCATAATATCGAACTAGTCACTCAGTTTTCCATTAGCTCTTACACTTGCCTTGCTACAAGTATGTATTGCTTTTATTTCTTATAGGAGCCATCCATTGATTCCTTCCTCTTTCAGGACTGCCCAAAGTTTACCTCTATCCACCATGTTTAATGACTTTTCTAGGTCAATAAATGCGCAGAAAACTTTTTTTCCTACTTGAAAACGTTTTTCTTTGATCTGTCTTAAGCTAAATATTTGATCCGTACATCAGCTTCCTGGTATGAATCCATTTTGGACTCCCCATATCTTTTCTTCTGTTATTTTCATTGCCCTACGTATACATGGTTTTGAATATATTTTACTTACAGCACTTCATAATCTTAACTCTGCAATTATTGTAGTTGCTTTCATCTCCCTTTCTTTTGTATACTGGTATGAAAATCGGGGTTTCCAATTGTCTTGGACTTTTCCTATCTCAATAAATAAATTCATCAAACAGCTGAGTTACCGGTTTTTATGTTCTTAATTATATCCCTCACCTTAGTGGTATAGGCTTTCTTAATTGAGTTTTCTAACGCGTCGCGTTCTACATCGCAGTTGTGGTGCTTTATAGCTTCATCCCCCCAATAATTCCCTATAAGAATCTCCCAAAGCTTCTACTATCCCGCCTGTATCATATTCTTCTGTTTTGAATTTATCTTGACTTTCCTTGACTAGTCATTTAAGTTTCCTATTTTTTGTCTATGGAATATTTTTTAAGTCTCTTTTTCTGCTCATCTCTGAGACCAGTGTTGTTCAACGTTTTATTGTATACTTTCTTCTTTTCTTTTTGGTTAGCCTGAATTTCATCATTCCACCATATATCACCAGACTTTCTTCATACAAACGCAGCACCACAGCATTTCAGTCACGCTCCTGACTATGACGGTCTCGATCATAGCCGATACGCTATCTATATTCCTTCCAAAGGAATTCTTCTGCTATCCGTAAGTTTATTCACTTAATATGTCTCCGTTATAATTGGTTCTTGGTTTCCTAAAATTACCCAGGACCCTGTCTGTATCATGTTATTGGATGGACACCTATCCATTCATATCTCCCAGCAGAATTATTCGGTCGTCATATTTTTATGTACTTACTGTATCATTTTAAATGTCCCAGAAGGCGTCTTTTACTTTTCTTGGATCGCTATGAACTAGGGCGTTGCACGCTATGATAAAAAATATTCTGATTCCTACTTTCATTTGAACGCACATCAATCTGAGAGATACAAAATCATGATTTCCGAGATGCTGCTTCGCTCTTTCTCTGATAATCAAACCAACTTCTTGTAAATCACGTGATTCACTATCTATTCCTGATTCGACATATGGTGGAGAGTCTAGTTATAATGCCAATTCCACCAAACTTTAGTTAATGAGGTAGAGGGGGGTTCGAATTGGAACCGATATGTCTGCTTTAGATACTTATTGTTTTTATAAAAAGCTGCCTATCCCTTCTTTCGCTCCATATTCACATAAGCTGCGGGTGTTTAAATTTTCACCAAAAAAATCTCAACAATATTTTAGGTTTTTAGCTTTAAAACTTATATTTCATCAGAAAATTATTATAACTTTACATAAATTACTCATCTTAAGGTAGGCTTCAAGATTTTCTATTTTATTTCAAGTTTCCAGCTTACACTTTAGGTAAGCAGTTAGAAATATTTTTAATGAAATTTTCTGCATGCAGAAACAAATTTTTTTTAAATAAAAATATAAAATTTCATATTTTGTTTCTTTACCATCTTAGGATACATAACCGGCTCTTCTTAAAACCAATGCGAGACGGATTTTAAGCGCAAAAGGAGCCACATGCAAACATTTCGTTTACAATTACGTCACATTTTAAAGTTAAACGTCGGAAAAATTGAGGGCTCAAAGAACCCTAACATGTCAGAACATTAAAATTGAGAGAGGAAAAACCTTAAAGTGAGCTTCTTCGTCGCATTCGACTGATGATGAAAATATATATTTGATTGTACGATTTCCCTTTATTTCGATTGACAGTGACAAAATAAAGCTTTTCATTATTAACCAAAAAAGTTGACCTTGAAATAACCATGAAGGTCATCAAGGTGATCCCCAAAGTCAAAGAAAGTCACATTATCACATCAGATATAGCATTTGCGACCTCAACAACCCCTTAGGTTATGTTTCTCATTCACGCTAAAAATTGACCTCACTTGCCCGACCTGAGCGCTCGTGACCTTCAAACTGCCGTCAGGTCAGGGCCAAGGTCAAAGTTTACATACATAAAAAAGCCGAAAATTTTCATATCACGCCAAAAGACACGAGGTACGTAGAAAATCTAAAAGAATACTTGTGAGATATTTGATCTGTTGAATATGGTTACAATAATTAATCTGCAGGCGCGGACAATTGTCCAGAGATGCTCCCAAAGGAATAACCCCTAACCCTAGCTACTCATGAGAACAACGACAATAACAAGCATAGTTGTAATAGTAAGTGTGTTTCAAAACAATAAAATGATTAGAGATGTCGTACTTCGCCATTTCAAAGGAACTTTTGCGGCAAACCTGGAAAACGAGAAAATAAGGTCACTCACGTATTTTGAATGGATGACCTTAAGATCTATTCTAAAAATGAAGAGCAAATATATCTCACCCTAAGGATTGTCAAAGAATACTCTCAGCAGATTGGAATGAAGTTTGGGTTAGACACATGCGCCAAGGTTTATTTGGAGCGAGAAAAACTTACTGGAAAAACTTACTGGAGATCCTGAGCTCGCCGACAAAAGCGTTATACGCCACATTGGCGTTAGAGAAGCCTATACATACCTGAGAGTGTCACAGAGTCGCATTCGGGACGGTTCTATAAGGAATACGCTCCAAAGCAGATATAGACGTCTCATACGGCAGATTCGGTATTCCGAATTTTCAGCGAGGAACAAAGTGTCTGCAACTAACATGCTTGTCGTCCCGGTAGTACTCTAGTCATTTGGAGTAGTTCCATGCACGAAGGACAAGCACAGATTTCTTAATATCAGGACATGAAGACTTACGAACAGCAACAAAAGCATGCATCTTGAGTCTGCTGTTCCGCAAATCTACATCTCACTCCGTCATGGTGTTCGCGGAATACTGAATCTTGAATGTGTTCACAACAGGATTATTTTGGGTACAGTACATTTAGTTGAAAACGGATGGAAACCACTTTTTAAAATATTCAGGAAGCACGAAGACTTTAATAAGGCAAGATGCACTAAATCTTATCTATCTCGAATATTCACTCCTGAAAGCTCGGGTTAACATGTCACCGGAGAAGAACTTTCTTAAAAAGCTGCTCGACAAAGAGATGCACGGAATCTTTCACATAAATGCGGAGAATGAGTGGATGTCGCATGAGCTAACGCTAGTTTTTCTTGAATCACCCGAGTGATCTGTCGAGTTTTTTGTTGATATTTTAATTACCTAAGGGAAGTAATGCAATAGGTACCAAGTTCTAATATTGCATTCTAAGGTCTTTTTTGCGTTCATACATTCATGTTCTTTAAGTCTCCTATTTTACAGAACTGATTGGGTGTGTACTTAGCTTTACAAGTATCAATTGTACTTAGGGTACTTAGTTTTACTATTTTTGGTTTATTTTTTGACTAAAACATCAGTGCCGTTACAAGCACGAAGAACTGCAACTTATGTATGTGTTACCAGAATTCAATATTTTTCGAAAATTTTATAGATTTATTTACTTAGATTAACGTATAAACATATATTGTTTTTTATATTTATCGTCTTCTTTATTTGCCTGTTGATCTTATCAACTGGAAAATTTGAAAAATTCAGTCCTATTTTTTTTAACTAAACGATTGTGTATCTTACAGATACGACGCGTGTGTCGGGGTTCCACCAGAGGGAACGTGTAGTGGAGTGGTTATAAGGTTAAGAATGTTAAGCAATTGAAAGAAGGTTATAGAATTTGAAAATATGCATGACTAATAGAAATATTATCACAACTACGGACAATGCATCATTTTCTTGATGTAAGAAAAGTGCTCTTGTTGCAAGGAAATGTACTTCTGAATCTCAAAAGTCAACCCGAACCCGATCAATTTCGCACATCATAATGATATACTATTTTATTAGTAAAACTCTTAATTGACTAATGCAGCTAGTTAAAATTTTACCAGTTTAGATTTAATGTGTAAGATTAGCGTCTATAACAAATTATCTGTATCTGCTAAAAACCGGGGATTACGGTTTTGCTTCAGATCATATTTTTGCAAATTCATTTTGAATATCAGCTGAGTTCGCTGTTACGATCTATGTTAAAACGGACCAAACTTTCAATTAATTTAAAAATTAGTATGACTCGAAATGAAACTTTAGTTTTTGCTGTGTGTAAGTGTCATTTTACATTTTATATTTCCTACTAGTTTCATATTGTAAATACATCAAGGTTTCATATTACATGTTTATAACAAAAACTCAAACTTGAAGATACATTTTAAAAATATTTCTCCATCTTTATTGACATTGATTTCTACTAAAAACGTAATATATTGCAAATTTTCTTTCTCTGGTGCGTGCGATTTGTATTGAACTTTTCACCTCAATAAAAACATTAAAAGAATCAAACTTTAAATCTATTTCAAACTAAAAATTCGAGTTTCAAGTCCTAAGCATGGATAAAAACAACAAAGTTTGTTTGGACTGGCTAAAATCAAAGATAAAAAATTTGGCAATATGTACGAAAAATAAATATTACTAATAATTATAACATCTTTAGAAATGTATTAGGTTACACTCTTACAAATGTTTGCGTAAGCTAATTTGCAATCATGGTATTGGAATGACGCAATTGCAATACATGTATTGTAAGTGTCGTAAATCGTTAAGCCAACGTCCGCCATTCCAATAAATGTATTAGAGCGTTTGTAAGACAAAAATTGTGCACAAGGAATTAACGCAATTAATGGAATTCGAGGAATTCATGGAATTTACAGAATTAATGGAATTCGAGGATTTTATGGAATTCATGGAATTAATGGGATTCGAAGATTTCAGGCAATTTACGAAATTCATGGAATTCTAGCATTACAAGGAATTCACAGAATTCCTGACATTTTGGAAATTTATCGATTTCACGAAATTCATAGAATTCGCAGAATTCATGGAAATGAAGGAATTGATGAAATGCATGAAATTCGCGGAATGCATGGAATTATTTACAGGATTCAAAGAATTTACCGAATTCGCGAAATTTACAGAAATCACGAAACTCATGGAAGTCATGGAATTTGCGGAATTCATGGAATAAAGGGAATTCGTAAATTTTATTGTGCTCCTAGTATTCAGGGAAATGATTGAATTCGCTGAATTCACGGAATTCATGGAATTAATGAAATTCTAGTAATCCATTGAATTCAAGTAATTTCTCTTAAATCCGGAAATTCACTGGATTTACGAAATTCGCGAAAATCATGGTATTTATGAAAGTCATGACATGCATGGAAATAAAGGAATGGACAAAATGTATGAGATTCGTGGAAATTATGGAATTTGCGGGGTTCAAGGAATTTACGAAATTCACGGAAAACGTGAAATTCACGAAAACAATGGAATTTGCGGGATTCATTGAATTTAAACAATTAATTTGTGAAATTTACGAAATTCGTGAAATTCACTGAAATCGCGGAATTTGCTGGATTTACAGGAGTCACGGAACTTTTGGAATTCATGGAATAAAGGGAATTCACGAAATTTACGGTATTCGTGGAATTCACGGAATTAATAGAATTCTCTGTATTCTCGGAATTCATAGAATTCACGGAAATAATGAAATTCATGGCAATCACTAAACTCGTATAATTCCATGCTTTCCATGAATTCAGTGATTTAATTTACTTCCACGAATAAATTCGGAAATGCCCCTTCATTAATTTTGCGAATTACTTGAATTCCTTAAATTCTTTTAATTCCTTGAATTCCGTACATACCGTGAATGCCATGAATCTGATGA
Organism: Belonocnema kinseyi; assembly: GCF_010883055.1. NCBI lineage: Eukaryota > Metazoa > Arthropoda > Insecta > Hymenoptera > Cynipidae > Belonocnema > Belonocnema kinseyi. Next base: position 107,382,811 of record NC_046664.1, on the reverse strand, counting down.
ATTCTGAACATCTTGTGAGTTCTATTAATTCCATGAATTCCATGAATTCCGTCAATTCCACGAATTCCATGAATACTATAAATTTCGTTAATTTCATGAATTCTATGAATTTTATGAGTACCATGAATTCCATGAATGCTGTGAATTCCTTGCATTCCGTGAATTCCATGGATTTAATTAATTCCTTTAATTCCGGGATTTTTTTCATTTTAGACATGCATGTAAATCATCTGTGACAGACAAACCAGTTTCCTCAGCTTTTTGATGATCGACTTGAGAAGTTTATTGAGAATAAAGTACATCATTGTGAAACCACGTACAATCATTTGGACTGTGTGGTTTTTGTAAATTCTTTGGATACTGTTTATTCTTTGAATTCCATTAATCCCGTAAATTTTATGCCTTCCTTGAATATTGCACATTTCGTGAATACCGTTAGTTCTTTGGATTCCGTGAATTCAATGAATTCTGTGAATTCCCTTAATTCCATTACTTTCCTGAATGCCGTGAATTCCTTGACTTCCTTAAAATCCTTAAATTCAATGAATTGAGCGAAATCCGTGGATTGTTTGAATTCCATGCATTCCAGGAATAACATGAATTTCGTGAGTTCCATGAATTCTGTGAATTTCTTGAATTCTGTGAATTCTATGAGTTTCATGAATTTTGTGAATTCTATTAATCCCTTGAATTCCACGTCTTCCGCGAATTCCGTGAATCTTCTGAATTTTATTAATAACTTTAATTCTGTGCATTTCTCGAATACAGTCAATCCTTTGGATTTCGTGAATTTGGTAAATTCTTTAGATTCTGTGTATTTTATGAATTCCATTAATCCCTTGAATTCTATGTCTTGTGAATTTCGTACATTCAGTGAATACCGTTACACAGAAAAAAAAGTCTTACTTCTATGATGGTCTTGTTTTTATTTTTGCCTTAAATTCAACTTATGCTTAAAATTTAACAATTATCACGTCTTAAAAAGAGCCATTAAGGGTCATCAGTTTAAAAAAAAACACAAATATGGCTAACCCTTAGTCTTTTGTACACCGAAAAAAATATGTAACTATATTAGTTCAATAACATCTTGAACTAATACGCTTCGCATAAATTAGAACTCGGTAGGTGAAAAAGTCGAACTGGATCTCTTCATTTAATTTGTAATTTTATCGGTTTGAGTATAGAACCGACGTTATAGCAATATCGAATTAAATCGATTAAGCAAGTATTGGAATAGAGCAGTTCTTCATGTAGAACTCGCAACGTTCATAAGTTGAATGTCAGCTGTTCTAAAACATCGAAACAGATACTGCTCTACTTTTGTATGGAGTACGTAACGAAATTTTAATTACAGTGCGTTGATATAGATATACTCGCTATGCTTCGCTCCGTTCGACTCTGCTGGTTCGAATGATGACGAAAAGCGAGGATCCAACGAATCTGTAACTTAGGAGCTTCGCATGAGCATTGCGCTGAGTTGAGGCGCCGGACAATATGTGTTGGGAAAAATTAAAGAATAATTATTTAAATATCAAATCTCGTGTGCTCTCAAATTTAAACGTTATAGATTCGTTGGATCCTCGCTGTTCGTCGTCATTCGAACCAGCAGAGTCGAACGGAGCGAATCATAGCGAGTATATCTATATCGACGCACTGTGATTCAAATTTCGTTACGTACCCGACACAAAAGTGAAACAGTATCCGTTTCGATGCTTTAGAACAGCTGATATTCAATTTATGAATGATGCGAGTTTTACATCAAGAACTGCTCCATTTCAATACTTACTTGATCGATTTAATTCGATATTGCTATAGCGTCGGTTTTGTACACAAACCGATAAAATTACACATTAAATGAAGAGCTCTAGTTCGACTTTTTCATCTACTGACTTCTAATTTATGCGACGCGTATTAGTTGAAGGTATTATTGAACTAATATAGTTACATATTCTTTTCGGTGTACTAAAAACAAGCCCCACTTGCTCTTCGATCTAAGGCTGCGTGAATAACCAACTAGATCACAAAATAACCTGCAGATGCGCATCTTTACGTATTTGGGCGGAGATACTGTCAAAGAATAACTTGTCTCGACGAAAGTGTCCAATATTGGAGCAAGCACTCAATTTATTATAACGTTCAGGGAGCGTGCGAGTCAACAAATAATAATATATTCAATAATAATATATCAAAGAAAAGTTTCTTTTATTTTAAAAAATCTGTTTTTTGGGATAAGATTATTTATTGGGCAGGATTTATTCAGGTCATATTTCTTTAAGTCTGGCTACAGGATACTTTTAATATTATCCAGCAACTTGATGTTAGCCTACCGTTTAGCTAACGACTAGTTTCTAAACCATGCAGTGGCTTGATGTTAGCCCATAATATCGCTACCGACTACTTTCAAGACTACAATGAGTCTAACTTGTAGTTCTATAAGTAGTTCGTTTTAAAGATTTGAAGCTATGCTAGTTTTTAGCGGAGCTGGTCTTCTTTATGTTACACCTTGAAACAAGCCCACTTTTGGTTTCGAATCAAGACTTTTTTTTCTTTGTAGTTCTTTGGATTCCGCAAATTCAATGAATTGTGTGAATTCCGTTAATTCCATTACTTTCCTGAATTCTGTGAATTCCATAACTTCCTTAAATTCCATGAATTCCGCGAAATCCGTGAATTAATTGAATTGCGTTAACTTAACACATTTTATAGCTTTAGAGAAAAATGTAACCTTTCCTTTATTTTATGTCTGATATATCATCCATTAATACGTAAGAACTGAAAATTGCTACTATATTTTTGGTGTAATAAAATGAAAATCATTAAACTTCATTACCATATTTTTCCTTAAAAAAGGGCGAGGATTCAGAGAAGTGACAAATTATTCAAAGCACAGGAACTCTTTAAACTTTTAAATAGAGTGAAACTCTTCTATAGCGCCGATTTTGGGGCTGACAGTGGGTGAGAACTAACTTATTATAGCCCGCCACGCTTTTGTTTTTTTACGCCTGACTGCTCGCCTGCGTGACAACGACAGATTCCCGCGCACCCCTCGTAGCTCCTGTTAGGCCTAAACGCTGCGCGGCGTCCATTCTCTGAAGGACTATAGAAGGTAGGACTATTGAAGAGTTTCACTGTATTTATAATTCAAATAGACTTTTTTCAAACTTAGTGTTTTTTTTCTCGTCTGAAAAAAGCTTACATCCTTTCTTTTAAATATATTCTTGTTAAAAAATGTACATATTAATTGTTCCTAAAAATTAGAGTTCATAAGTGGTATATAAACCACTTACTAGACGGCTAAATATCTTGCTGACTCACCCTAAAACTTACTTTCAGTGAACTTCAGCAATATAAGGATCCACGAAAATGTCTCGTAGAGTAAAGTTCAAATTTAGATACCCCCTCCTCAAAAAAGAGAGACTCATAATATTGTGATTTGAAACATTTTACAAGCTTTTCTTTGGATTGATACGTGGGTATGTTAAATGTTTGTACGTCCGGCCACGTAGATAATTGTATGGCCTGCCCGTACATTTAGACTGAGCCACATATATGAGGGTAGAATATTGTTTTGTCATAGATACATATTTTCGATTACAACGCAAAATTGCCTGAAGTTTGAGTTTTCAAAATTTATAATACAGTGTTGTCTTCAATTTGAGTCATCGCTAATCCTTTCACCAACACGATTTTATTTGACTTGGTGTGTCGGTACATATGTATGTTTGCACGTATCCGTTTATCTAAGTGTGTACGTATGTATGTATGCAATGTACGTATGTTGAGTAAAGTGGTTAAAGAAAAACGCCCGCCAATGAGAGTCGCGCTCCGTGAAAAAGGCCCGGGAATTAGAGAGCGAGTAGGGGCGTGGTTAATGGATTTTCAGTTTGTAATATTCTCTCGCTGTAGATAAAGAAAGCGCTTCTTTGAGATATTAAGAGATGGCGTTACTTGTACTCATTTTGTAGGGTCGTAGCACCCCCACTACTCCACTCAGCGGGGTGGAACCAACGAGCGAGTTTCCACTCTCTACGCGTGACCCGTGGTCAAGTAGGCATCGGAAG
>NC_046664.1:107377028-107378650 GCF_010883055.1 Belonocnema kinseyi | reverse complement strand
AAAGTTTCTAATTTGTTAACCTCTGACTCCAGTCTCTCATCACTAATTTTACTGCGGACGTAGACCGCTATCAATACCTAAGTTGCTGAAATGACTAGGTTCCACATTGGTGACCCCGACGTGATACGTCGCAACGTGGTGTGGCGTCAGGTTAAAGTTGATATATTGTGGACCGCATAAATAATACATCCGACAAGAAAATACTTTGATGGCTACCAACTGTGAAGCTCGATCCACCAACTGAGCGAGGATTCATTGACGATTGGCATTTTTTTGGATTATTATAACTTGGATGCAATTTGAGATTGGGATTTCTTTATGCGACGATGGCGTTGCCATTTTCCTGCTGCCACGTGTTGGGCAATTAAACAAAGGCTGGACCTGCTCTGCTACCACACAATGGCCGTATCAACTTGCAACTTCTCCAGAGTTCTTCAAATTCTCCAGACATCTTCAACTTCGGTAATTTTTTTTGTAACCTCTGAAAAGTCTGCCAAGACGTTATATGTACACATAGCAATAAGGTATTCTATGTAAGTATTCTTTGTTATTTGTAATATTACCTAGTTTCGCGCGATTTTCCGTGAAGTGCTTATTACAAAAACGTGATTCTTTCCCTTATTTTTTTCGTGTCGCAAGTGTCTTAGCGCATAGTGAAAACCTGTCGCCGGGACGTGACAACACGGCGAACCTCGTATCATACGATCCTATTTTCTCTAAAGTCTGTTAGAAATACTCAAAAAGTGTAAATACTTCGCGAAACATTTAACGTTTTTAATGATAGTTATCCTTCGCAATAAAAAAAAAACAAAAAAAAATAACTAGAGGCTGAGTTAGGCAAATACTAGCTAGGTAACCTAACCTGTCAAACTTTCGAATGCTCGCGCGTTGTACGCGTATCCGTGCGATTAGAACCACTCGACGCTGTACTCATGACAAGTCAAGCGTGTACTACCTACTTTTACCCAGTATTTAAGCATGATTTAATAAAAATTCAGAGTGTTGAAAACAAAGCGACGTACATCCGGTGTACGCACGCACGCGTCGGTATTGCGACAGTTCAGTGCTTACGGTCTTTCCGTTACTGGCTTGTGCGATCGCGTTTGCGGTGACTTTATCAATTTTTTTTCTCTTTTCACTCGCGTAATGGTAAATCCGGAAACTATGGCCACCGGTCCGAACGTCGAGATAAATCTGGGTCAAGAACTCCTCAGGGCTCTCGAGCAGTTGGGCGCGAATCAGAGCTTCCCGAATGTAACGGAATCAGATACTGTGTGACGATGATGGACCGCTTCTCTAGATGGCCCGAAGCCGTGCCTCTCAAAGATATTGAAGCGCTGACAGTGTTTCGAGCTTTTGTAGACCACTGGGTCTCACGCTACGGAGCGCCTGAAACACTAACAACTGACCAAGGCAGTCAGTTCGAATCACAACTCTTCAAGGCACTACTTCAGCTCACCGGCTGCCAACGAATACGAACAACGGCTTATCACCCAGCATCGAATGGTATGACTGAGCGATGGCATCGTTGCCTAAAAGCCGCAATCATGTGCCACGCGAATCCGGATTGGTCGCGATCTCTCTCAACAGTTTTACTAGGGCTCAGATCAAACGTCATGGAC
>NC_046664.1:107371424-107376928 GCF_010883055.1 Belonocnema kinseyi | reverse complement strand
AGCGTCCGTACACCGGCCCACATAAAGTAATCAAGCGAACCTCAGACCGCGTGTTCGAAATCGACGTTAACGGATCGTCACGTCAAGTATCAGTAGAAAATGCAAAACCTGCGTACTTCCTCCGGAACGATATTACTAATCACTCAACGACTAATGTAAACGAAAAGACTGTGCCAAGTGTAATTCCTGTTACCTCAGATAATTTAGCTACGGTAACTCCACCGTTAAAAACGTACGCACGTAAAAAGAATGTATCTTTCGCTACCTAATAACGCGTCAGGTTCATTACTAGCAATACTCTAAGAATAAAGTTTAATCAACCTCCTAGATATTAAAGCTACGCTTAAAATATGTATGATTAGTATCTGAGTACCTGCGAAAATAATGTAGTGTATCACTTCCGCCAAAGATTGTAGGCCAAATGCGTAGTTATAGAAGGTATTCACGCCTGAAGTAATTATATTCGTTTTCTCTATATATATAATTTACGTTTTCACCTGCGTTTCGTAAAACTTAAGTTATGATGTTTCCTAAAGTGCCATAAGCACTAAAGTTTTCAAATGTTTGTAATCACCATCTCGCACGTCGCGAGCGTTTCTTAATCATAATCTTATAAATTACTGCGACTAGGCTAAATTTTTTTTATAGCAAATATTGCCATGACAGGCTCGATAAAAAAAAACTCCACTACTCTCATTAAATCGTCATTTTCATAATGTAACGTCACTCGGGGGGGAGTACTGTAGGGTCGTAGCACCCTCACTACTCCACTCAGCGGGGTGGAACCAACGAGCGAGTTTCCACTCTCTACGCGTGACCCGTGGTCAAGTAGGCATCGGAAGCGATGCGAGAGTTTCCTCTCTAGCAAGTAGCAACACCGCCTCTAAACAGTCAGTCATCAGCCTCGCAAAGATACACAAGTCTCGCGGTACGCGCAATGTATCGCACTGAATTAATAAAGTTTCTAATTTGTTAACCTCTGACTCCAGTCTCTCATCACTAATTTTACTGCGGACGTAGACCGCTATCAATACCTAAGTTGCTGAAATGACTAGGTTCTACAATTTTATTAAAAGATGTTTGTTGACTTTGAGCTTGAGTTTAAATTTGTTTACGAGATTTTTTATAAGTTTAAAGATATTATTCTGGTATGTATTAGCGATATAATAATTATATCACATAAATTGATGTAAAAAATAGTTGGTGGTTAAATTGATGTATAACGCAGTTTTATGTAATACTGTTTCAATGTTTCGAATAATAATATAACATGCTGTTATGCAAAATACCAAACACCGATAAAAAGAAGAAAAGAGAACGAAGCTTATTACTTTTAATGACGCTTAAGAAAGTACATGGATGATAAAAAAAACGTGTTTCAATCTTCAATTACAAGGATAACAAGCAGGCAAGTATGGCTAGTATATAATATATTTTTTATAGAATAATTATACTCTGTAACAAAAATGACGATTAACTAACAATTTAGGCAATTAATTTTGTATTCAAAGAATATTTTGTTGAGTGCTTTCAACTGCTATTTGTTTGTTTATAAATTCATGTTTATAATTATATTATTATTTTAATGGCGTAGGCGTATCTCAAATGTTAGTATAATAAATTACGTGAAAAGTTGTGTGTGTGTGTGTGCTTAATAGACATACTTGCCTGCGTGTTATCTTTACAAACAAAGATTAAAAAACGTTTTGTTTTTCCTGCATGAACTTTCTTGAGTATGATTAAAAGTACGAAGCTTCAATCTCTTTTTATCCTTTTTATTGGTATTTGGTTTTATATAACAGCATAATATATGAATATTTTAAGTATTGAAACAATGATACATCAAACCACGATATACATCAATTTAACCGCAAGCTATTTTTTAAGTCAATTGATATGAAGATTCTTCTATCGCTCATACTAGAATAATGTCTTTAAACTCATAAAAAATCTCGTAAAAAAATGACGAACTCAAACACGAGCTCAACAAAAATTTGTAAATAAAATTAGTACAAGTAACGCCATCTCTTAATATATTAAAGGAGTGCTTTTCTTTACTACAGCGAGAGAATATTACAAACTGAAAATCCATTAACTACGCCCCTACTCGCTCTTTGATTCGCGAGCTTTTTTTACGGAGCGCGACTCTCACTGCCGGCCGCTTTATCATTTGGGCCGTGAAAGATACACTCTTGCCCTCTCCCCAAGTAGTGAGAAACGCCATTATACGTAGAATTTAATATGATTATTAGCATCACAAATGTCATATACATAAAAATATTGAAGGAATTTTGATAACTGCTTTATCAATTCGTAATTATTACTACATAGAACAAAACTTGTATTTACCGGAGTGCAATAATAGAGATATAGTTTGGTTAGGTAGACCGTATGTAAAAAGCAAATCTCACGAAATCTGGAGCTCGGGCTATAGTAAGCTTACAATAGCTCATGTTTTTTCATAACTTGCCTTCCCTGCAGCATTAACAGCAATATTTTGCTTTTTTGACCGAAGGTTCCCATTCAGTTGAAAAGCATTTGTTTTCGCCAAAAAAGTCCTTGCTATTCTGGTTCAATACGAGGAAGCTCTCACAACAAAATTAGTTTTTTTTAATGCTGATAAACAACTCAGGAGAGATTTTCTCTCAGGAGAATTTTCAGCAAAGTATAATTTTACCAGAAGTTTTTGGATTTGTTCCGAAAATTTGCTGATACCTTGAGTTTTCGAAAAATTTTGCATATCAGAAATTGAGAGGCATTTTCTGTAATGTATTAATTATAGAAAATTTCGGAAAATTTTAACCATCTAAAAGTTAAAAAATTATGCATCCAAATTTTTTTGGTAATTTATGGTAATTTTGCATAAAAAAATCGAAGTCGCAAAAATTACACAAGTGATTGTGCTCTAACCGAGCGCAAACGCTGCAGTTATATTATGTGTATATTATATGTTATATTATATGTATGTAGTTATATTATATTATATGTATATTATATGTACCTAGGTCCCTAGGAGACCGCTTCGCGTTCATTGATTAGGCCATAATCGTACACGAGCGACTGAAAATGAGCATGAACAGCAGAGTACGACTATAAGCCCATAAAGCTCATATGATGAGATGTGTAGAGCATGGATCATCGAGGATGTTGGCGGTCTAACCATCTAGATATTAAAGGTTAATTTCTGTAAATATTAAAGTATCCTGACCTCGAAGAATTTTTTGAATAAGAAACAGTACTTGCATCAACCAATTTGCTTTACCCAAATAATTTATAGCATTATCATTTATATTTGTGATATTTGTCAACAAAATATTAGTAATCTACATTTGTTCACAAGTTCACATAAAATAAGAAGTTGCATCGAACGATGTTCACTGCAAGCTTTATCAAGCGGCCGACAAAGGTCTGGCTTGTTTCTCTGCACGGTTTTAACATCTTGGATGTTTTAGGTTACCATAAAAATATGTTTAAGCCGAATATCTCAAAAAGGTATTAGATGTTACGTATAATATCTGTATGTTTGACGGCACTAGCTTGTACTTCGAACATCTACTATGAGGCATCCACTGTTTTAACGATGAAATCCATCCCGATGAAAATCCTTTGTAGGCTGAAGGAGACTACGAGAACAGTAGATGAGCAGCTAGCTGTCTTCAGAAGAATCGAGGGTTGACGCTGATTGTAATGTGAACAGCGTACATTCCTCGGATTGGAATTTCAGCCAGATTAATCTTTACCGCTGTGAATCTGCGTTGTCGTTCTAAAGCAAACGGTTTACACTGAAAAACGCGGCTTTTTCTGTTCTCAAGAACCTTGGTGCTACACGGTTAAAGTGAAGGGTATGAGACAGAAATGCGTCTCTATATAATCTACAATATAACTATTGAAAACGCTAGGACAGCGATTCATGTCAGAAGGTATATTGATTATATTTGCTTACCTAAATTCTGAACCAAGGACCGAGTAACGATTTGAATCGAACAACAAAGAGGAGGAACACGTCAGCCCATGCTAATTTACTCAAGTCACCTGCCATCCGATTCTCTGGATTAGTCACCAATAGAGACGTGAAGATGTTTCCTGGATGAATGACTCTCGAAAGACTAACCACTAGAGTGGTCCAAATTTAAACCTGTAAAAAGTCGACTTTCGATTTTTCGTAATCAATCCCCCCCCCCCCCAAATTGTTCGTTTTTTGGAAAAAGAAAATCATTTATTTTGTTCTCTTTTTTTCAATGTTAACCTGTGCCTCGGAGTTTTTAAAATTAACATGGGATTTTAAATGACAAAATCTCAATTTAAAAAAATTAAAAAAAGCAGTACTTATTATAAACTTTTTGTAAATTAAAGTATAGTCACCTCTGAAGGAATTATCAATGAATAATTTCCACCCAATAACTTTTAATTTTACCTATATTCCTCAATTTTCTTTTATTGTGCCCGAAAAATCCCTCAGAAATGCAGAATAGCAATTTTCTATCAAATTCATAGTTAAGACGATATTTTTAGAAATTTTTTAAACAAGAATTATTTTTAATCAATAATTAAGGAGCCTCTGAGTATTTTTTCAGTTGTTTAAAACCCTTTGATGGAAGGGAAAGATGACAATCGGCTATTCTTTAACTTCAAGTCCAAGTACTTTCACAAATTTTTAAAATTTATTTTGCAAGCAGTCCCACAACCAGTTTTTTTGACCGCCAGTTTTTTGACAAAATTGTTTGAACTCGTCAAAAATTGCGATCGTTTATGTGAGTGTATTTATTGTATCGCATTCACGATTGATTATGACATGTAATACAATAAGGTTTTTTGGGTCGCTGATCACGGTTCCGACGTCAGAATTGCTAAATCTAAAATGGTATATCCATAATGGCGCCTATTAAGGACGACCTTTGCAGTTTTCGTTTCAGTAGGAACGCAAGTTGTCACATGGGGTTTTTTGGGGTCGCTGATTGTATTTCTGACGACAGGTTTTCAAAATTCAAGATGACGAATCTAAAATTGCGTCTATTTAAAAGCAAACGTGCGTATTTTTCTTTAAAAATATAAAATATATATAAAAATTACAAAATCTCTTAAAATTCTAAAGGAATAAAAAAATTAAAAGAAATACTTTCTCGCTACTTCCACGTCTTCAGTTTTGGGTCATGCTGAGAGGGTGTAGAATGCGTATTTACTTCTTGAATCATGGTGCTGCACAACCTCGAAGATAACTTTATAAATAGTCAGACGTTGTCGGTATTTTAGAAATATGATACAGAAGAACGAAAATCAAACATTTGTGTAAAAATAGCCTATAATCTCAACCAATATTGATTGTTAATGTCTCGATGTACAGAGGCTGAATTATTTTATTAACATGATTTATCAACTTTCTCGTTCTATTTCCTTTTTTATATTACGAGGGTAGTTCAATAAGTCCTTAGAATGAAGTATAAAAACAATTTTTTTTGGGTAAATTTTTTTTTTATTTTTCAACATAATCTCCTTAGAGCTCTATA
>NC_046664.1:107367810-107371324 GCF_010883055.1 Belonocnema kinseyi | reverse complement strand
ATATATCTATTCGGGAGTGGTGCTGACTGAAAACAGATGATTTGGAGCGATTCGCGCGCCATATGTTGGTCATTCTAAGGACTTATTGAACTACCCTCGTAAGTTGATCGAATCAATTTGCACCTTACGTTAAATGCGTATGTAGAATCTTACAGTCGAGGTGTTCTATTGGTGCAGGCAGATCATTTGTGATGTTCATCTTGAGCAGCGAATGCCTCTGTGTTCATTCTACATATCTGAACTTTAGTAAAGCATGACTAAAATTTGTTCAAGGTGCTGTAGTTTTTTCTGGGATTTCGCTTTTTACATCATCGATATTAATATCTCAATGTGGTTCTAGTACATCCGGTATTTAATGTTCATTGCTCCTAGCACCTATGCCTGCAGCTTCAATCAGGTCTTCGTTGTCCATATCTTCCTAAAGGGAGTTCATCTACAGAAACCTGCTGTTCCACTTCCATTTTGATGGCAGCTATTTCAACATCCGAAAGCAACCAGTTTACAGATATTAAGCGTCTTCGAGCTGCCAGATCATGTTCATTTATTCTTGTGGCTAGCTCTATGTATTCAAGTAAGAAGCGTCTATGATATTCTCTCTTAACACTTTTCCCACATTTTTTTGTCAAAATCTAGAGGCGCATAACATCTCTGCTTATATGGTATGTCCATTTCAATCGCCTTTTTTGTAGCTCAACCTCTACTTCTGCCTCTGGTTGTATAAGGCCATCCACCTCTGAAAGAGGTGGTGGTGTCGTATAATCAACAGAATCATGAAAAACATAAATTGCCCCTGCCAACCTTTGTACAATATTAGGAGAAACAGTGTTGACGGTCAAGATACACTGATCCTAAAAGAACAGCCTTTTTCATCTGACTTGCGCTCGTCTGAGCTTGATGCTGGCAAGCCGGCATTTTGTTAAGTTGGCTAAAAAATGAAGATTTCATACCTCCAAGACAGCCAATTATAAGAACAGCAAGATGGATTCTGTGTTTATGGTCTTTAGATCTTATATAGGAAATATCAGGGTTTGCAGCACTCATACGTTGATCAGTGGAAAGAAAACCTTTCGGTATTCAAATATAGTTATGGAAAGATTGTGTCGATACCTAATAGAATCATGCGTAGTATACCTTTCTGTTAACAGGTTCCCTCTGCAACCAGCCAGTCCTCTCTTGCATCTGCATTGTTTAACTATTGCAATCCATACCGGCTCGATAGATATTAATAGATAGATATTAATAATGCAGAACAATTTCCACAGGTATCGGCTCAGGGGTCGAACCCCGGACTTCCGAGGTGAAGTCCGAGCGTCTAACTAATTGCGCCACAAAGGTTCTTTTATTATTATTTAAAATGTTGTCATAGGGTTAAGATGTTTACTGCCCAACATCTCACGGGATTTTTTTTATTTTGGAGTTAGAGTTTATTTGATTATTTTGCACGGGGATGTCTCAAAATATATCATCAGTCACGAACGACTTTTTATGATGCAATCAAGTGATCTGATGCGAGAAGTTTGCCCTGACATATTAGACAAGGCTTGCTTTTTTACCCTATCACTGGCGGACTGGGTGACAGTAGGGTACACAATGGGGGAACCCACAGCTGAAGGTGGGTTCTGAACTACTAGAACCTCGGTAAAGTTAGATATAAAAATTTTAAGAGGTACCGGCTCAGGGATCGAACCCCGGACCTCTGAGGTAAGTTCCGAGCCCCTAAACAATTAAGCAAACGAGGCTTATTATTTCAGTGTTTTTATTAAACTTTCACTCGGGTAAACCCGGTTATACATCATAGCCACGGACTTAATCAAGTAACTGATGAGATTAGAATGTTATAAGTTAATTCAAATAATTTAATACGATGGTTGAAACCTCCTGCGATGATATTGTAGGTATATAATTACGAGCAGCCACGAGCATTGGAGATGACAGCAGTCACCTCTGGATGCCTTCTTAGAGCTATCATGTGCCACTCCACGGGTTTTTAGTCGCTCGCTTCCTGAAGATCAAGAAATATTCTTACGATGCGACAGGTGTTTAATAAAACCGCCTTCTGAGCCGCTGCCAATACCCTACTGACTCCTAAATGTTTAAGATGTTCAGTGCATCTTGCGTGCATATTGCCTGTAGCCAAAATCACAATGCAATGAACAGATTCATAATTCACATTCCACCATATGGTCTTTACTTCATGTCTTAACTCGCTATACCTGTGTATCTTGGTTGTATAAGTTGATTGCAAATTTCGTTTAAGGGGACAAGCAATGTCGATGATGTAGGCTCTTTCGCCTTTTTTTTCTCGTATCACGATGTCAGCTCGATTGGCCCGGATGTAATGATCCGTTTGGATAGTAGCATCCCAATATAAGATATAATCTTCGCTTTCTAAAACGGGCATTGGAATGCATCTGTAAATTGGCATCTATTCTTTTAAGAGTTCTAGGTTAAGGGTAAGTTGTTGATGTATAATGCCCGCTACATCATTATGTCTGTGCGTATATTATCTCTGAGCAATTAAGCGACAGCCAACAATAATGTGCTCGATGGATTCGTTGGTATCTCCACATAATCGGGACCGGTCAACCACATCTTGATGTAACACGTGTTTGCGATAATTTCTGGTGCTGATAACCTTGTCCTGTATTGCAATGACGAATTCTTCCGTCCCTGGATGCAGAACAACCTTTCTTAGCCAAATATTAGATGCCTCACTATCCACTTCATTTTGATCCAACGTGTGGGGGTGTACGCCATAGATGGCTTTCTGCCTCCATTGTATTTCTAATTCCTCTATGGTTTCTGCCCTGATATTCAAGGCCCCATCTGATGACAAATTTAAGGGCGTGTATTCAAGATCCGCTTGACAGATGGTACTGTAAAGCGCAACATTTCGTTTTCGGTTAAAATAGTCTCGCAACTCTATAACTTGTCACTCACGTCGTTTTTTTAATGTCATTCTCGTCGCAATGAGAATATACCTTATCTGCAATGATAGCTGTAAGGCATTTATAAATTGTTGGAAGACAGGCTATCGGTCGAAGGTGAGATGGATTTTAAGCGTCTGGTTTTTTTGATATCATATACGTAGTACCTTGTAGCATAAAACCTAGCATCAGATCTGGGTGTTCAGTGATCTTTTGAAAACACGCTGCCAACGCAAGATGCACACTCGTCAGGTACTTGTACCAGAAGTTGTGCACCATGTCCGGACCTGGAGCTTTCCATTTACTTGCCCTTTTCAAGACCGCTGAAACATCTAAAGCTGTGATGTTCGTCAGGTGCATTTTAGGGCTATTGCTTGCCCGTGCTTCCTCCAGTTTGAACCACCCAGTGTCATGGTTCATCAGCTTTCTGGTTCTATTTCCTTTTTTATATTGAGTTAATCGACCCAATTTGCACCTTACTTTGCTGACATACCAGGTGTATACATATGAAACCGGTATTGCCATTTAGCGGCCAGTAGGCACACTTGTAGGCACTGTCGGAACTTACCATTTGTGCTAATTGGCGT
>NC_046664.1:107365332-107367710 GCF_010883055.1 Belonocnema kinseyi | reverse complement strand
AAATATGTGATATCGTACATTGCAAGTTTTTACATTATATACCGCATAATTGTGCAGTCTATAACGTAAGAATTTAAGTTTATTACGCTACCACATTGTGTGTCTTTTTTGTGATCTCGCGAGGGTTGAAGTAGTGAACAAACGATCACAGGAAAAATTGAAGATAAAGTTTTCAACGATTCCAGGTGAAAGATTCACAGGAACAAAAATTAACCTTGCCAGATAAACTTTGCATGAATCGAAGATAATTTCCGATTTTTAACCTTGTCTGGATAATCTTTCATCGTATACTCGCTCGATTTTTATTGGAGGTGTAGTGACAATTACGACGCCAGCGCTATACAGTGTCGTTTAACTTCATTAAAGTTGAGAGAAATGGGGATTCCCATCTGTCAATTACATTTTGCATCGACGAGTTCAGAATTATTTTCCTAACCTTAGTGAAAATATGTTTAATCACTAACCGTTGCAGGTCTTACCTACAGCAAATTTTTCCTTTTTTCTGTGATTGTTTTAAATCTGGTGTCTCGATTTATAGCTCGAACTCACTCATACTCTGCCTTTCTTCCATTGCTGTTAAGGACGCCGCGCTGTATAGAAGACGACACTAACCAAATACAAGTTCATTTTCACATTCTCATCATTTATGATTGAGAAAGTATTACAATTGTCGGAAATTTTACATCACACTTTTTTAACGGATCTCCACGTTTCGAGAACCCCTGAATCCGAAAATCAGGTTTTTACGATGGTGTCTGTCTGTCTGTCCGTCCGTCCGTAAACACGATAACTCTCGAAAAAATGAACGAATCAAATTCATGTTTGGCATACTTTTTTTAGGTCCTAAAAGAAAGGACGAGTTTGTGAACCAGCTTTTTTTGATAAAAATTCAAAAAGTGAGCGCATTTTGAAAATTTTTAAGACCACTTTTTTCTTAATTTGAAAATTCTATGTACGGATATTTATTGTATTAAAATTAACAAACAAATTATTCTAATAACTTTTTTCGATAAAAAGAAAATTCACAGAGTTATAGCGTTTTTAACATTTTTTTAATCAACTGAAAATCAAAATTTGAAGCCGAAAAACGCACGACATGAAGAAAAGTCAGGAGAAGAAAATTATTTCTTTTCGAAAGCCCTACAAGATTATCATAACCAATTTTTGGATTTTCTTCAACAATCGAAATTTCAAATTTTGATTGCACAAAAAATAATGGAAAATAAAAAATTCCATTTTGTGGACAAACTATGTAGGATATGAAAAAAGATGAATTAACAAAAATGGTTATCCCAAAAAAGATCTATAACTTCGTTAAGAATCACTTCTTGATAGGACGCGTACTTTTTGTTTTATTCGTGAAAAATAACGTTGAAAATAAAATAAAATAAAATTTGTGGAAAAACGACGAAAGTTACGAGAAAAAAATCCAACAAAATCTGTTTACAAATGTCTGTCGGAAAATGAGCGCGCAGCGCGAGTGTCACCATGAGAATGTGTACCTCAAAGCCTACAGAGCTTTGAGAAACTTAATCTTTGACTATACTTAATTAAGTAGACAATTCAGAATATGAAGATGCATGTAAATACTGTCATCTAAAAGAGATCTTTTTGATAAAGTTTTTTTCAAGCATTCCGAATGCAAAGAATAAATATCCGAGCGCGAAGCGCGAGTTGTAATTATGTTCGAGCGCGAAGCACGAGGTAACCTATTATGGAGCACGAAGCGCGAGATTCAACCATCGCGCGCCCTAGGTGCGTTCAAACTTGCGAGTGAGGCAAGCCGCGCGCGCAGCGTGCGATGAGAATATGCCCGCGTAGCGGGCATTATAATATCGTACGAAGCTCCTAGACCTGATTGTACGTTATAATATTGCGCTTTCTTGCAATATAGAGATTTTGCGATATCATTGTGCTATATCTTTTTCTCCGTGTGGGACAAGTATGGTCAGTGTTAAACTATGTTGCGGAAATCTGGGGATGGAAGGAACACAAGAGAATTGAAAGTTTGCATGAGAGATTTTTGAGATGGGAAATCTGAGATTTTTGAGATGGGAGTGAGCTGAAGTTGCCCAGGTTATATGCTGAGGGAAGACATAGGATGAGAGAAAATGGCGGTGAGGCAAGTGAAAAGAGCCTGGAACTTCGAAGAGTAACTACGAAGGGGAGAGGGAAGCAAAATTGCACAAGCGTGTGCCCGTGAGGTCATGGATAAAGAGTTGAAGACAAGGCAAGGTGAGGGAAGATGGGAAAAAATCGCAGATTCAATGTACAACAGCTGGTATAGAATGGTTAAGGGGCAGGGGGAACCAAAGTACCTAAAAAAGTTTAAAAAGGAGAGCAAATTAAATAGAGTAGTGAGATTCAGGATGGGTGAG
>NC_046664.1:107353988-107365232 GCF_010883055.1 Belonocnema kinseyi | reverse complement strand
GCTGGTATAGAATGGTTAAGGGGCAGGGGGAACCAAAGTACCTAAAAAAGTTTAAAAAGGAGAGCAAATTAAATAGAGTAGTGAGATTCAGGATGGGTGAGGCAGAGAATGCCTTAGTGTTGGTTGTACATAGCTGAACTCTAGTAAAGCATGATCAAAATTCCTTTCCAGGTGCTGTAGTTTTTCTGAGATTTCCCTATCCACATTATCGTTAGTAATATCCGGATGTGGTTCTAATGGATCCGGTGCATGATGTTCATTATCCCTAGCACCTATGCCTTCGGCATCAATCAAATCTTCGTTATTTACATCTTTCAAGGCGAGCTCATCAATAGGAAGCTGCCGTTTCACTTCCATTTTGATAGCAGCTATTCCAACAGCCGAAAGCAGTCTGTTTACAGATATTGAGCGTTTTTGATCTGCCAGATTCTGCTCATTAATTTTTGTGGCCAGCTCTGGGTGTTTAAGTAAGAAGAGTCTATGAAGTTCGCTCCTCACACTTTGCCCACATTTTTCTGCCAAAAAATAAAGGCGCACAACATCTCTGCTCATAGGGTATGTCCATTTTCGTCCTATTGTATTATTGTTTGTAGTCCTCATGTTGCTTAAATCTTTTTTCAATCGGCAGTGTCCAATAAGCATTCCTACTACAACATTAAGCAGCCTTCTTTCCATGTTCATGAGTTTATTAGGGCTTTTATTACATATACCAGATATGAATTTTTTCAGAATGCATAATTTTTAGCTTCCCTTACAATATCTTACAATATCTTGCTAATAGCTCTCTTACGAGAGCTATTTACAAATGTGTCCTTTCGCTGAAGCGTCCGAGATACCTCTGTAGGTTTCTGGGCCAATCAGATGCTGTAAAGTTCTTTTATCAGCCAGTGAATCAGTTTTTTTATTATCTTTAATATCTTTATGACCGGAAACCCAGATAAGACTGACCCAGTTTTTGCACGATACATTAAGAAAATCTTGAAGGCAACTCCAGGCTAGTCTCAAAGTAATTTCTTTAGTTGTAAGATCCTTAGCTGAAACTTTAAAAGTTTCCTGTAGGCTATTATTATTAGCTATTCCTTCGGCTTGGAAAACTGGAGGAAATTTTACCATGGGCTGTTTTTATTTCAGCACTTTGCTTTCTTCCATAGCTTTCAGCCCATGTTCCCAAGGAGTCTTCAGAGTCGCCTATATACCAAACGACACCTTCTGGTGTAAATAATTATATCTTTCTACCTTTATTATAGCATTCTTCTTTTTTAGAGAAAATGACTAGGAAGGGTTTCTATATACTTCTATATACTATACTTCTATATATTTCTACATTCTATATACTATATACTTCTATATTCTATACTTCTATATTACTCTATAGCCCTGCAATGTCTCCATTTTTCTTCCGAGAAAATGCAACGCGGGATGTGCAAAATGACCTCAAGAACTGCTGTTAGTGTTGTTTTAATAGCATCAGTGATCTTTTAGCCGAAAACCCTTTGAAAACTTTTCAGTTGTTTCATAGTATTCATTAGTACATTACTTAGCAACCACGTCGCTGATTCATAGGGGTTATTCATTATGGGCCCGATTATCATTGTATACAACCAGTAAGTAATCCTGGAGTTTAAGCCATCCTAGCTTTCTTTAACACTGCATCAATAATGAGTTTTAAACTGAACTCACGTTCAAATAATACTCCTAAGTACTTTGCTTATGTTGAAAATTATACTTCTCTGCGATATAATTTGATTTTTATATGTTTATGAAATTTTCCTCATCTCATAAAAAGCTTGATCTCTGTCTTGTTTCATTTGATGAAATGCTTGAGCTCGGTCCTGTTCAGGTTAGTTGACCAGTAACGGTCTCTGTACCATTGCTCTACTATATTGAGCTCTGACTACATGAGTTCCACTAAGGTGCTCTCCCGTATCCCTGTTATTAGGATCACTAGGTCATCTACGTAGACCTAAGTGTTAAAACAGGATTCAATTTAAGATCCAAGTCAGCTTATTAAAAAGAGCGCCAACTAGGTGTAGGTATGAGAGAAATTCTCCCTGTAAGCATACTATTAAAACGTTAGCGTTCACTTAATTATCATGTTGTGATGTATGTACCCTTTTGCTTTTCAACATTGAGTGCACCCACCTATGCACGTTATTATTAAATCCGTGTATTCGAGCAGAACCGTTTATAGATTTATTTATGATATTACTAAATGCTCCCTCTATGTGTAAAAATGCTTGCAATTGATACTTCACCTTTCTGCATTGTTTATTAAGGCTAGAGGTGAACGCATAGAAACCGTCTACGGAAGCTCTACCTACTTGATAGGCAAATTGATTTCTATAAAGAGGACATTTGTTCTCATATGCTTTAATCATTCTTTTTCGTAAGGTGTCGTCAACAAATTCAACAATTCAGCAATTTACCGCTGTAGATGGTATCCTTACTACCCCAAGTCGAATTAGTTACGTGAGCATCCCACCCGATTAGCAGTAGCTATCCTTTAACATAGCAGTAGTTGACCAGATTTCTTCACTTCACAGATGGTGGTGGGTCTTGGCTTTGAGTCCCCATTTGACTGGTTGTTGAGTTAGATTAATGTATCAGTTGGCATTTTAAACACTTCTTGGAGAGATTTCGAAGTAGCTCTAAAACTCTTTCGGTAATTTCCATCTTTTCAGGAGAAGATATTTTATCCAGAGAGGCCGCTGCCGACACCCCTGGGTGTTTTATTTTTTATTTTGGAAAGAACTTATTGTGTTTTCATGAGTAGCTAAGGTAATATATGGTCAATCCATACAGATTTCCTCTTGTCGAAATAAGGTGACTTTACTCCGTGATGTCGCCCGGTACCCCAAAGACGCCGTTTTAAGATGCCATTCCCTGGTATGATTCATCCTTTAACATGATATTTAACGCCTTAAATGGGGTGGGGGGTCCATCGAGATTATTCTTGGTCCATCATCAACGACTGTTCACTTAGCTTTGTTACCACATCTAGCAGAAACTTTTGTATAGAAACCCTCTATCCTCAACTCGAGGACGCATCCAATGGCCTGGTCAAAGGGGACCGAGTTGCATATCCTTATAAGAGAATAGCACATTCACATAACTTGATCCATTTAATGATAAATTGGTAAGAATAATTTCCATATAGTTCTCGTTGTTATACTTTTCTATTTTCATAGAAGCACTTACCCTCAACGAGAAAAACCTCCCACTATCACTGAATGAAACAAGCAGTAGTGCTCTGTAATAAATGTATTGTATCAAATAATTATCAATGGTGTTGTTCTTTCAATTAGAATTCTTAGTATACGTATAACTGTGTTAATGTAATCAGTTTGTATGAAAAGCCTCGGTTACATGGAAACGCATTATTCGAATCACGCTACTTTAATTAAAGTGAGACATTGATAATAGCATTGGTTTCAGTATTTGATCGAGGTAATTAAAAAAGAAAAGAATCTCAGATCTGAAATAGTGTACGAGCTCTAATTAAAATTAAATTTGATATTGAAGAAGATTTTCCATGCCCGTCTGTAGAAATGTCCAAACCGGACGTATGTCATTTGTAACGACTGGCACCGGTATCCTCTATACATTTTTTTTATTCCTTTAGTATTCCTCTCGAGGGTTCGATATTAAATTGGAAACACGCATCGAGCTACAGAAGTCAACTGTCCGTTCTGCCCCTTTTTTAAACATATCATTTAATCCATATTTTTCTGGTTTGCTTGGCGAAATTTGTATTTTACTTTATTGGTTATTTGTTCTCTTCACATTGAAAAATTCAACTCTTATTTCTTTGGAAATCATAAAGAAATAAGCTCGACAAATAATACAGTAGTGAACAATCAGCAATTCAGTAGTTAACAAACAATGTTCTTACTTTGATTTAATATGTTTAATAATTTCGAAAAGTTATTACCAAATTAAAATTTCACCTACATGCTTTTATACATTTACAATCAATTATACATTATACATAGAAAGTTTTTATAAGATTCCAAAGTGTTAGTAACTTAACAAATGTATTAAAGTTCTTTTAAAAATATGAACTGTGAAAATATAGAATCAAAGAAATTAACAAGCTTTATTCAATTGTGAAAAAATTACGAAGGTGAAAAACCCATAGTTGAAAACGCTTAACTAGACTGTATGAATTACTTATTCATAATTTACGTTTCATTAAATTACTATAATTTAAATTCCAATTTTAAAGGCATTTAACATTTAACACAAAATGATTTAATTTCCGATCTAACTTATTGATTTATATATTTGAAGATGTTATTTTTGCAGTGCGATATGTAAATATCTATCTGCATAATTATTATTTAAAATTAAAAGATCGAAATGTTGTCACCCAACTAATACTGGTTAACATTTTAACGACTAAAATTTTAAGTAGCGAAAAAAAATTACATCATTAGACTTAATTGAGTATTCTTTAAATTTTTTGCCTTTTCAGAAAATATTTTAAAAGCATTTTAATATTTCTAATTCTTCATTTCGCTTTTTGCCAAATAATTAATTTTCC
The DNA here is from genome assembly GCF_010883055.1 of Belonocnema kinseyi. Classification (NCBI taxonomy): domain Eukaryota; kingdom Metazoa; phylum Arthropoda; class Insecta; order Hymenoptera; family Cynipidae; genus Belonocnema; species Belonocnema kinseyi. Next base: position 107,360,689 of record NC_046664.1, on the reverse strand, counting down.
TGTAAACCCTTCAAAATCTAATGGAATAAAGTGCAGTTAGAATCTCGATACACATTTAAGTACCCTTTGGAAGGTCTTTGAATCTCTGGAATCCAGTGAATACTTCATAAACCTTTACGACTTCCTAACCTATTATTAATTTTTCAATTTTCTAGATATTTTGATCAAAATTCTAAAAAAAAATTAAAATCGCATTTTTAAATATTCCATTTAAAATTGTCCAAATTGTTTAAAAACTATATATACGTCCAGAATGTTTTTATCTGTAACAGAAATTTTATTATCAATTTTTTTTTCATCCTTGAAAACGAAAAACAGTTTTCAGATATTCAAATGTATTTGTAAAAAACTATCCTGTATTATATTTGAATTGGAAATTTTGTACATCCTCTTCAGAAATAATTATATTCGTGTAAAATTTGAGCACCTCTTTCCTTATTCAAAAATTAAAAGAGAAATCAAAGTTTTTAGCCAAACAATTCATTATATGAAAAAAACGTCGAAAAAAGGAAAATTTTATTTTTAAAAAACAATGAAAACTAAAAAATTCCATTTTGCGGCCAAAAAGTGCAAGATTCGAAAAAAAATGAAACTACAAAAATTTTGCACCCAAAAAAGATCTACAAATTTGAAATTATTTCCTTTTTATAGTACACTTTGTTTTTGTGTTATACGTAAAAAACAAAAAAAAACAATTAAATTATTGGACAAATGACATAAGCTAAGAAACAAATAATAAGAAAGAAATTGTTCTTCTGAAAAAGAACTACAAATTTTGGATACAATATGTAGTTTTTGCTTTATTAAACAAATTAAAAATTATTTTTAATGGCCCTACAAGATTATCATAACAACCTTTCGAACTGTTCGAAAATTCCAATTTTTATCGCACCAAAAATAATAAAAAATTCCGTTTTACAGTCAAACTATGAAAAATTCAAAAAAAAATAATAAGTAGAAATTATGCACCCCAAAAAGATCTACACAATTGTAATATTTTACTTTTTCATAAAACACGTAGTTTTTGTTTTATTCGTAAGCAAACATTAAAATTTATTTAAATAAAACTTTTGGACAAACACTAGCTACGAAAAAAACAAGAGTCTTTTAACCAAGAAACAACTACAAATTTTGTATTTATCATTTGGTGATAGGATGTGTAGTTTTTGCTTCATTCGTAAGAAAATATTAAAGATATATAAAATAATTTCATAGACAAAAGACACAAGCGATGGAAAAAAATAAGCAGAAAAAATGTATTCAGCCAAAAATGATCTACAAATTTTATATTAATTATTTTTTTATGAATCGTGTAGTTTTGGCTTTAATCATGAAAATTGATTCAAATTTTTGACATACGACACAAGCTATGAAAAAAATTAATATACAAAAGTCGCTCATCCAAAAAATAGCTGCAAAGGATGCACTACAAAACACACTGAAAGCAGGTCTCTGTCTCGCAAAGAAAGTATTTAAAACTCTAAAAGTCTTTAAAAATTCTGGAAAAGTCGTTCAAATACTGCATTTTGTGGACTATTTTAATCTATAATGTTATATATCTCAAAATAAAGGTTAGATACATCAAAAAGTTTTGTGCAAAAGTGGTAAGGAGCAAAGGGGATTCCTTAAAGGCACCATTAAATTTGACCTTAAATACGATGTTGAAAGCCATTTAGAGGTCAAAGTAATTTTTTTTTAATAGAAACCATTATTTTGACCCCGGATTTGAAAAAACGAGAAATAATCATTTCGTAAGGATCATAACAAGGTCAAATGAAGGCCAAATATGCACAAATGGTTAACCTCTGTTGTAGCTGTGAATACTTCTTATTTTTAGCTCTACCCAGGAACAAGGATGTGGACGTAACATGATTATGTTTACCTTTGGCGTGCTTGATTGAAGTGAGCCCCTTGCCTTTTACTATTCGAGATGCTTAAATTAAGTGATTCCCCTTACTTCTAACTATTTTATGCGTTGGGTTAAAATGCTCAAATCATTAATGAACCATTTTAAACGTCTGTGTATATTATTTCGATGTCTGGATTTTGACAATTCACACTCGCATTGAGAACACTTTTCAGTACTATGGAGCTCTTGCAATGCATGAACAAAATGTTCGATATCCATTCCTTCATGTACTGAGAAGTGTTTTTAATGCTAGTTTTAATGGTAAAAATCCAAACATCAAAATAATAGACGAAGATGTTGCAAATAGCTGAATAATGATTTGAGCCTTTTAATCAAACGGGTCGAATAGTAACAGGCAAGGGGACTCACTTTAATCAAATACCCCGAATAGTGAGAGGCAACGGGACTCACTGTAACGCTCATTTTTCTGTTAATTAAAGCTGATTAAATCTCTAATGTACGTTAAGTTTTATCTTTGGTTTCTTTAACGCGTAGTCCCAGTCTTACTTTTTTTCAATTTCGGCTAATCAGGTTTAGCGGCAGACACCACGAATTTCGACTTCGCAGTTGATTGCATAACCTAACTTAAAAATTTCTAGAAATAAGAGAAAAAATCCGAAAATTATAGCCGAAGCAGGTGGAATGAAAATTAAAAGGGAAGAATGGGAGTGAAAATAGGCGAATTTTCCCAAAAATGTAGATTATTAGCCAAGAAGTTTTACCGCTAAATATACAAACACGTCGAAAATAAAAAAACGCAGTCAGCCAAAAATTTGAATAACGATATTTATTTAAAGGCTACATGTAACTTTCCATTTTCTTGCACTAATAAAATACGAAATCGCTAGTTTATGCCCGTAATACGTCATTAAAATAGCTAGATTTGCGAGACTTTTGTAATTTTTTCGTTCTTATTAATTATTATTCAATAATCATGAATGAAAATTATTCCGAGACATTTGATGAGTCCCTAGACATTAGGTCGTAAGTGTAAAATTTTGGAAATTCTTTTTTATTGGCTTAAACTAAATATTTTGACCTAATTCATATCTGTAGAAAATTATGCTCGAGTACGATGTAGGTGTGGTTTAAAATCTATGTTTGGTACTTTTGCATTCTCGTCAGAGAAGGTACTAGATCTGTGTAAAATTTGACCCCCCCCCCCCCAGTTACTGTCAATTGTCTTTTTGAGCAGAATTGCTGGCCGCCAGCACATCCACTGCATAAAATTTGAGAAATAAAAAAAATCAGCAGCGCCAGAATTTGAGGCTTTTGTGGGCTCCCAAAAATTTTTAAAATTAATTTTCAAAAAACAACCCATATCTTCTAAAAACTACCCTTAAAATAAAACATGCACTTGAACAAAATGTAATTATATCAGAATTTTGGGCTTTTTTGGCTCTTCTTTGACACCAATCCTGATTTATGCCATTATTTCCTGATGGTGCCATTATATCCTGATTGGTGCCATAATTTTTAATTCAGATTATTTCAAAAAACCAACCCTACCCCTTGAACCCTCCCCCCCCCTATAAATATGGATTAAGTACGAGAAAAAATATACCGTAAGGTAAGTGTGCCAGTTATCGGAAGCTTAAGGCGAATTTCAGATTTCAAATGCTTAAAGAACAATATCGGCAAGTCTCAAATCTGGCTGCTTCGGTGATCGGCACTTCGTTGTGTGAGTGATCGGCAATAGCGTTTAGGAAAAAACATTTTTGCTGAGGACGAAGAACATGACAGCTTACTATATTTAAAATACTGCCCATCCTTCGACAACCCATGCATTGACGAAGACTGGCACATTTAACTTATGTCTAAACTAGTTTTGAGCTCACTATAAATAACAAATTATATTCTCCAAAAACAACTCATAACAGTTACACTTACCCCGAACTAAAAATATAAATACAAAAAAAATTGTAAAACAAAATGCAATGATTTTGCGGGGTTTACAAAATACTGCCGAAAAATTTCGATTTAAAAAAATTATATATATACAGGTGGCAAAGCGAGTGTAAGAGTGAACGGGAAACTGAGTGACTGTTTCGATATTATTCGAGGAGTTAGACAAGAATACAATATGTCTTCATGGTTATTTATATTATTTATGGACAAGCGTTTAAGAATGGCTCTCTTCGACGAAGAGGGTATGGATCTCCAAACAGTAAGAGTACGTGGGATAGCGTTCGCAGATGATAAGGTTGTTATGGCAGAGTCTATCGAAGACTCACAAAGAATGTCGAATAAACTAGATGCAAGCATGAAGAGCATGGGCCTCCAAATTAACGCAAATAAAACAAAAACTATGGTGTTCGAAGGAAAGAGTGAGAAAACACTATGCAATATTTTATTAAATGATGAAAGAATTGAACAAGTTGATAAGTTCGTATACCTTGGTAGCTTATTTACTAGGGACGGAAGGATAGATGAGGAATTAGATAAACAAATAAATGAAGGTAAGCAGGTTATTGGTAGAGCAGGTGCCCTTATCAGAAGTAAAAATATATCAAATAAAGCTAAAATGGCAATACATAATTCCCTATTTGTACCGACTGTACTATACGGTAGAGAGACATGGACTTAGCAAGAAAAAGATAAGAGTAAAATTAACGCAATTGACATGAGATTCATGCGCATAATATGCGGGAATACCCTGATGGACAAAGTAAGTAACGAGATAATTCTAAAAGAATGTGGTGAATGAGGCCCTAGTATGCCAGGACAGGAAAGTATGGCGGCAAACAGTTAATAAAAAGAGTGTCAGTAGAGTGAATGACGCCTTAAACAAAAGACCTTGGCCACTAATGGACCCAAGTGGGGAACCTTACATAACGACTTCGTAAGGTTCTTCGCTTGGGGTGATTGCTGGAGAGATTGATCAGCAACCTGGGTCGGAGCAGTGTTGCAGAACGAACGTGTTATTTACTTAAGTGTAACGAGAATTCTGGATCAATCTGAAACATCTCTATCCCTTCCAAACCCTACTCCTTTCCCCTACCGAGTGAGTCACGCCTACCCCGAAAGGGAAATGGAAATATACCAACAACCCTACGGCGATAATCAGAAAAAAATAAATAAAAAAACACCTCTAACGAATAATTACCACAAACACTTTCCCAAAAATCTTGTGCATATTCTCATCTCCACAGTAACATTAAACAAAACTTGAGAAAGATCCCTATTACACTTAACAAACCAAGTCACGCCCTTTATCAATTAAGACAGCCAAAATAATTTTAAATTTAAGGAACCAAGTCGAACCTTCCATCAATTAAAATGGTACAAAATATTTCAAATTAAAAATAAGGCTGTGTCTCGAAACGGATATTTATCCAGAATTCTGGACGATAAGCCCACACACATCATATGGCTATTCGTCCAGGAACTCTCAGCGAAAAAATACTGACTTTTACTCAAAACATCGTGTCAAATGATTTTTTAAAAATTGACTAAAATCGTTAGTCAGTTGAGGTTATGTTTATTGTCAGCAACTCTCAAGACTTCGAAGCGAAGTAACCGCAGGGTCTCAACTTTTATGGGTGTCACATGCGTATTTCATGTTGTGACGTCAGCTGGCAAGATGTTTGCACACCGGGGGCCAAGCAATAATACCAATTGTAGGGAACGAAACTTAATTTTTTGTCCAACTTTGACAAAAATCATGATTTTATTACTAAATTGAATAGTTTTAAGAAAATAAGGAATTATGTACAAATACATTTATCGTGAAAAATAACTTTATTTCTACGTTATTAAAAAAATAAAGTTTTCACTCAAATCGTATCAAAATCGTAAATCAAAACATATTTTTTAAAGAGGCAGCTGGAAAGGGGGTTATAGATGTGACCAATGACTATTTTATGATCAGTCGTTAAAGCGTATTTTTTTATGTTAAGCTGGAAAGGGAGCTCGTGTTTTGACCAATCACTCTTCTGTGACTAATCGCTAAAGCGTTTTTTTTACTCTTACTAAAAGTAACAGTGATTGAAAAAATTATATTTATAAATATTTTAATAACTAAAAAATAAATTTAAAAAGTGCAGGTGCTGAAAATCGAACACGCAACCTGCCAGTTATGAAGCCCAAACATTGCTACCTGAGCTATCGCACAACTCTATCACATTTAATAGATCAAGTTTTATCTTCTGATAATTAAAAGGGGAAACAATATTCCAAATTAAAAATAATTACCACACACAGCTTTCCAAGTCTCTAGTAGATTTATCCACCCTCGCAATAATATTCTACAACCCATAGAACTACCCCGAACAAATTTAACGAATGTACTATCAGCTGTCATCAGCTAAAACCACAAAAAATATAAGAAATAAAAAGAATCACACCATACAACTTCCCAAGACTCTAGTTAATACCACAACCACGTCTTACAACCGTGAGATAGGTGGTTACAGTCTGTAAAGGAATCAATACGACGATCCAGCAAAAGCCTCGTGCACCCTAAGAACACGGAGAGACCCAAGGACAACCGCCTTCTGCATTTTTCCCGCCAGTGTTCTAGCATATTTTTGACACGCAGGGATGCTTTTTAGGCCATTAGCAAGTGAAAGCTTGGCACCTCCAAGAGCGCCAATGATAAGGACGATCAGGTTAACAGAATATTCCGGGTACAATCGTTGCAACTCCCTTATAAGGTCTCGATACCTCTCTTTCTTTTCATTCTCCTTAACTATGATGTTTTTGTCAGCTGGTGCCGAAAATTTGATAACGAACATGGTTCGCTTCTCGAAGTCAAGAAGAACCATGTCAGGCCTCGAGTGAGCAACAGAAA
>NC_046664.1:107343143-107353888 GCF_010883055.1 Belonocnema kinseyi | reverse complement strand
TTCCATGACCCTTAATAACTTTCCCTGTCACATTTAAGGAACAAAGTCTCACTTCAAAACAATTAAAACTGTAAAAAATATTTCAAATTAAAAATAATTACCACGAACAGCTTTCCACGTCTCAAGTTGATATATCCAACTACACAGCAATATTCCACCAAAACTTAGAAACGACCCCTATCACATTTAAATAACCGTATCTTATCTTTCATTAATTAAAAGGCTAAACAATATTTCATATATTATTACGTGACGTCATTTATTATAATCAAATAAATTTGACTTTAATATAAAAATATTTTTATATTGAACCAAAAGAATCTAGTAAAAAAAATGTTTTTTTTTATTTATTAAAATATTTTTTTTTTGGGTGTAAAAGTAAAAATATCCTTGTAAATAGTACATTATATTGAGATAGAAACGGTTTCTATATTCTCTTTTTTATGTTCTCTTCTAAATGACTTATTTTCTCCTCAAAACATTGTTTTGCGTAATGTGCTCATTGATTTGCTAAAACCCGTTTAAATTATAATTCATCGAGAATGTGCCCCAAGTGAGAAACCCATTTGAACGTAACATTATCTGACTTGGGTTCCGGGGTGTTGAGTTGCCTTAACTTATTGAAATATATTTTAAACAGCCTTTCGTTCGACATTTCTAATACTTTTATCCAAAACCGTAAGGCCCTCGCTATACAGTTGCACTTCATTTTAGATCTATTCAGTTCGAATCGTACCATGAAATTTGGGGTATTCTGGGGTAGATACAAGATTGATTTAAAATCTTTCACCTGCATTATTTCAATTTTATCAAATAAACGAAGTGACCATATTTCGGCGCCGTATAACAATGTGCCGAGATAACCAAGTCAAAAAGTTGATTGGCGGCTGGAATTGATTTTGGCTTCACCTTACATAGGGTTTGTTTGGTGTTGCCTAGGGCTACATTCGCCTTTGATACTCGTTGAATGGTATTTTCCCTAAATACGCCAGTGCTCTTACGATTTCTATTTCTTTATCCTTCGAAGTAAATTTTCCGAAAACTTTATTATTCGAGCTTTGTGAAAACGTAAAATCTTTGTTTTTGAAGCATTAATCTCCAGATCGTTTTCTAAGCAGTATTTCTTCAGTATATTCAATTTCATCTGAACGTCTCTGGGAGATTCGGCTAAAATAACTAAATCATCAGCAAAGGCTAAAAGCAATATTTCGAACAGATCTCTTAAGCCTACCCCTGAATCTCCATGATCCCTGAAAAATGTTTCCATGTCGCATGTAAGAAGCAAGTATAGTAAAGGACTCATGATTTCACCCTGAGGCGTTCCCATACTGATCTTATTAGGAATAGAATAACTTCGTTATATCGTAGCGCATATACATTTTTTCGTAGAGATTTATAATTATTTTGAGTAGTTTGCCATTTAGGCCTGAACTCTGGATCTTTTTCCAGAGAATTTGGTGATTTACTGACAGAAACGCCTGTTTAAAATCGTAAAAAATGGCAAATACAGTCCTACCTTTCTTTCTTATTATCGAATGGATCGCCGTTGTTAAAATAAATATGTCGTCAATACAACTTCTTTCTTGTCTGAACCCCGCTTGCCCTTGAGGGATTAGACTTTTGGTTTCAGCAAAGTCCTGTATTCTATTCGCTAGGATACGAGTAAAAGTTTTCTTAGCATTATTTAAAAGTGATATAGGTCTGCAATTACCAGGGTCGTTTTTGTCTCCGCTTTTATGAAATACGATCGTTTTTGTTTTCCCGCAGCCTTCTGGAATTTCTTCCGTCTCTAAGATTTTATTAAATAATTTTAACATTGAACTCACAACATTGAAGGGGACAAACTTATAAAATTCATTGGTTATCCTAACGGACCCGGGAGCTTTATAATTTTTAGATTTACCTAAACTTTAAATCAGTTCGTCGAATTCTATCTCGTCACTCCAGCTCAGGATTATATCCCCCGACAAGCAAATTACATTGATGCAATTTTGAATTCGTAAAGTGTGTAATATCATAATTTTCTCAAAGTTCAGTCGGAATCGAACAATTTGAATTTTGTCTACTAATAAATTGCTTTACTGTGATTCAGAATTTCTTCGCATACTTTATATTGATTAATGCCCTCAAGTCTTTCTCTCTTGCTTCTTTTTTCTAATTTTTTATTAATATTTTGTGCGTTTTTTTAATTGCATTATATTTAGTGAATTGTACGTCATTTTAATTGTTCTCTTTAGCTCCTTTCCAAGCTTCATTTAATTCATCTTCAGAAGTTTTAAATTGTTAATCCATCCAACTTTGATAACTATTTCTTCGGTTGAATTCAATTATTCTATAGAATCACTATTGACCTTAATTATTTCAGAGTTCTCCAATCGTTTTACATCTTATTCCTCTTTCTGTGTATACCACTTATAAATTTCTTGTAATTGAACATTATTTTTCTTTGTTGTATTTGTGCTCTTATTTTCAATAAAATTCAATTCGATTGTGCTTAGAAAGTGATCTGTGACTATAGGCAGCCTAATTATTTTACTATTTAATATATGTTTTAAACAGGACAAGTTAATTCAAATCAGATCAATAGTGCTCTTACCGCGATTATTATTTGTAAAGATAAAATTCGCTGGTAAGTCAACAGCAGATCTATCATTTAAAAGTATAAAACCTTCAGATTCCATAATACTCGTTAAAAATCTGCATCTATAATTAATTTTTGAGTCCCTACTTTCTCTACATCCTGATAATACTGATCCCTATAGCAACATCGCATCGATCTGATTCAAATTTTCCACCTTAGAGTTAAAATATCTTCCGATTATGCATGGAATTTCATCTATATTATAGTTTAAACCACGTATGCTCTCTCCTAACATATTCATGACCATATCAGAGTCTAAATTAGGTTTAAAATATACTACTTCTACTGCAAAATTTTGATTTCTACTTCTTATTTTGATAAAAATCGACATGTTTGTTAGTTCTATTATGCCTAGGAAACTATTTCTTTTTTTAATAAAAATTAAAATACCTCCGCTTGCTCTTCTTACACTGTGATTCTTTTCTGTGGCGTGTTGCACCATCTGATAGTCTGCTCGAATGATTGGAGATTTTCCCTCTTTTTTCCATAGCCCGGTTTCAGTGAATCCTAATATTTCGTAACCTACAAGATGATCCTGTTGTTTCTGGAAAATTTTAGCAAGTTGTTTGTTTTTCCGCTTTATCATCTTTTGATCCTGCTTCCGTTCGAAAAAGAAATTTGTCCAACCTTGGCCTTCAACTTAATCCGTTCTCCTTTTGGATTCCTTTTTTTTAGTGATATCCAGTTTAAGTATGTTTTCTGCTTCACTTCGATCAATATTATCATCGCTAGTTCGACCTCTCTTTCTCGATGAGCGTGCTTCTTTGAGAAAACATGTTATTTTGTTCAGATCGCAACGTTTTCCCTCAATCATTAAAAAATCGTCCATTGATGGCACATTTTTTCAAACTTTTTTCATTTTTCGTATAGTGGAATTAATTTTTTCCTGTTAGCTAACGTGGGTTTTGTCGTAGTCATTTTTTACGAAAACTCTGGTACCTTTTAGCATAATCTTTCTTCTTAAAATATCTGACTTTTTCCTGTACGTGGTTAGGGCAAGCAGAATTAGCGCGCAGAGGTTATCATTGTTGTGATTTTTCATTCTTCTTGCGAAATTGGTATCTGATGGCCTGATGTCAACTTCCAGCGAGCTTTTGAAAAAATAAGTTGAAAGATCCACCAAATTATTTCCTTATTACTTGCCTTCCAATCCATGAATGAGAACATTATTCTTTTCATTCAGTCTGTCTGTATTTTGTTGATCTAGTTCTAGTTGTGTTTTTAAATCCTTATTTGTTTTCTTTACATCTTCAATTTCCAATTTACATTTATGTAATTCTTCATTATCGGCTTTAAATACTCTTTTACAGTTTCCTTTACATTCATTCAAAACTGTGCTGTTGTACACACCATTTTTCAAATTTTCTAAACAGAAATCGAAAGTTTCACCAAACACTGTAAAATGATCCGTATGTTTTTTTCTCTTTCACTAACCACTTTTTAGCGTTAAATAATGATAGATCCAATAGTACCCAAATTCCCTATGTCTATTTTACTGTGAGGGTGGATACATCTACTCTACAGACTTGGAAAGCTGTGTGTGGTGATCATTTTTAATTTGAAATACTATTTTTATCCCTTTTAATTTATGGAAGGTGAAACTTGGTACGTTAAATGTGATAGGGGTAGTTCCTATGAGTCGTGGGATATTACTGTAGAGATAGATATATTAAATATAGTGTTCAGTGACATCTTTACTGTTTTTCTGAAAGATGTCGGATTTAATGGACCCAATAATTAAATTTGTTTAAAGAGATTTTTCATTGGAATTAGGGTCTTATGAAAATACCTAATTATAAAATGTGCATTTCTTAAAAAGGTTAAATTGATACACGTTTCGACCACGGATAGGGGTCCTCCTCAGTGCCAGATACCAGATTTAAACAAGTTATATATATATATATATATATAATAAAATTAAAATTAAACTTTGGTATTCAATGTTTGGTAAAAAAATGTTTTCATGGATAAACTTAGTATTTATATGTCAGGCAGCTCCTCTCCCCCCCTCTCTCTCTCTCTCTCTCTTCGCCTGTCTCTCCTTCTCGAACTCTCTCTCTCTCTCTCTTTCACCGTCAACTCCCTCTCTGGGTGGTCGTCCCGCTCCGTTACAGAAATATGAGGTGATCGCGGGGAAGTAAATCACTTCGTAATCTCACAAACACGAAAATCACAAATACGTTTCAAAGCGACACATACTTTTAAGTTTAAGATGAAGTTAATGGATAAGAATTACGAAATGCAAACAATCGAAAATTTATTTTTAAAAATTGCTGTTAATATAAAAGGGATAGTTTGCGGCGTAAAAAATAAAGACATCCGCTTCGTTTCAAATCACGAAGAAAACTGAAAAAGCATTCACAGAGGTCCTCAAATTTTACAAATCACAGGATTTAAATGAACGGTGCTTAAATTTTTAAAGGGCTGTGGCAGTAATTCTACCTGAAAATTAAAAGGACCGATTGCTGGTTCCCTTCAGGGGGCGACGACCGTAGTGACGTGTTCTCAAAATTTGTTCAGCTTTACAACAGGATAGTATAGTTTTGAAAGTTTTTCCACGTCGGTTCTTAAATTAACTGCATTCTCATGAACAGCAATATGACACAATTCCAACAGTAAACGTTTGCGACAGTGACATTTATTCTTAAGAATTTTCGCGTTATCAAAATCGAAAAAATGATCTTTCTCAATACTATGCTTAGTGCGCATTGTCTGGTTACTAGGGACCTTATTTATTTATTTCTTGTGTTTTTTAACTCTTACTGCTAACGGACATTTAATTTAGCCTATATAAACCGCTTTGTAATTTTGACCTTTGCACGAAATTCAATATTTTTCAATTTCTTTAATTTATTTTTAATGGGTCTCAAGACCGATATAAGGTCTCTTTTGGTTTTCAACGCCGTAGTTACGTCATAATGCCCGAGAACTCTCGCAATTCACTCAGATGGACCTTCAATATATGGAATGCTAATAAAAGACCTAATTTCCGCGTTTTGAACTATATCGGCAACTCTACGTTGTTCATTTTAGGCCAAAATATGTAATATAAAATTTATATTCTCTTTAACAAATGTTTCCGGCTAAAATTTGTCAAGCAGTGGGCCTTCCACTAATCGCAAATTTTCTTGATGAAATTGTGTATCCGAAAGAAGAATGACTCTGTCAACGATATTAAAGACTACACTTTTTTGTACTGTTGTGGGTCATTTGAATCAAAATTTAGGCATCTACCAGACCAGGTGGGTTTGCGATACCAATTACACTTTATTTCTTAAACGTCATTCCTGTGAAGAGTCACATCCAAAAAATTTATCGTCGTGTTTTTTTCTTTCTCTAGCGTGAATTTATTCTCATAATCATTTGAATTAAAAACTTTTAGAACGTTTTCTACTTCGTGTTACTGGAGAGCTACTAATATGTCGTCGACATAAAGGACACAGAACGATACTTAAAAAACCTATTTGCGATAAAATACCCGTTTCCAGGTCGTCCATAACTAAATATGCTGAAATCAGCGAAAGGGAAAAGCTCATTGGTAGTGCCCTTTTTTGAAAATAAGTGTGGTTTATGAAATTAAAATCTATATATCTGTTATGTCGACTACATATTAGTAGCTCTCCCGGAAAACGAAGTAGAAAACATTCTACAAGTTTTTTTTTCAAATGAGTATTATTAGATTAAATTCACGCTAGAGAAAGAAAAAAACAGGGCGATAAACTTAAGGGATGTAACTCTCCACAGAAATGACGTTCAAGAAATAATATATAATTGGTATCGCAAACCCACGTGGTCTGGTAGATGCCTAAACTTCGCATCACACCACCCATAAAAGTACAAAAAAGTGTAGTATTTAATTTGGTTGACAAAGCCATTCAGATTACATATTTTGACTCAAAATAAAAAAACGTTCAGTTGCCGGAGTAGTTTCAAATGCGGAAATTTGGTCTTTTATTAGCATTCCATATTTTGAAGGTCTATCTAAGAAAATTGCGAGAGTTCTCAGGCATTATGACATAACTACGGCATTTAAAAACAAAAGAGACCTTACGTATGTCTTGAGGCCCACTAAAAATAAAGTAAATAAATTACAAAACAGCGATATTGCTTATGGCATTTAGTGCAAAGGTCAAAATTGCAAAGCGGTTTATATAGACTAAACTGAACGTCCGTTAGGAGTAGGGGTTAAAGTACACAAGAAAGATATAAATAAGGTCCTCAATAAAAAGACAATGCTCACTAATCATAGTATTGAGAAAGATCATTTTTTCTATGTTGAGAACGCGAAGATTCTTCAGAATTAATGTCACTATCGCAAACGTGTAATGCTGGAAATGTCTCATATTGCTGGCCATGAGAATGTTGTCAATTTAGGAACCGACATGGAAAAACTTTCAAAAATATACTATCCTGTTATAAAGCGGAACAAATTTTGAGAACACGTGGTCACTACGGTCGTCGCCCCTTAAAGGAAACGGGCAATCAGTCCTCTCATTTTTCAGATAAAATGACTGCCACAGCCCTTTAAAAATTTAAGCACCGTTCATTTAAATCCTATAATTTGTAAAATTTGAGGACCTCTGTGAATGCTTTTTTAAGTCTAAATTTCATTACGTCCAAAACTATCCTTTTTATACGTATTAACAGAAATTCGTATTAACAGAAATTCTGTTCTATAAATTTGCAATCGTTTTCCTTTCATGTTTCTTCTCCATTAAATTCATCTGAATCTTTAAGTGTATTTCTCTGTGCAACGCTTTTGTGATTTTTATGTTTATGGGATTACGAAGTGATTTACTTCCCCAGGATCACCTCATCCTTCTGCGACGGTACGGGATGACCACACAGAGAGGAGCTGCACGACATAGAAATACTAAGTTTATGCATGGAAATATTTTTTTACCAACTATTGAAAACCAAAGTTTAATTTTAATTTTATTTATTATATGGATATAGGGTAGATGCACCGTTTGTGGCCACTTTGAGATTTATAAGTAAATTTTAAATAATTAGTTTTTACTATAGTATAAGTAGTATATTTATAGGGATTTTTGATATGTTGGCAAACGCTTTGAACTCTTTTCTATACTCGTTAAAAGTATAGTTTAAGAAATAATTGCAAAACATAATCTGGACGAGTGTTGTACCTCGAGAATTTTAATTATTTCTTATAAGAATCTGCAGAACACCCCGGTAAATAAATTACTGATATTTGTTGAAAATCATAATATTCTTTAAATGTTTATATTATATAGTAATTAAAAAACTTAATAGTAAGTAAAAAACATAAATTTACTAATAACAACCTAAAATATGAATAAAAAAGCCCATGGCCACAACTGGTACAGCAAAAATATACAAGTACTACTTTCGGTCATGCCGTGGCCACAAGTGGTGCATACGTTTTCTAGTTTTGGCCATAGTACTTATTGATTTAATATGTTATATTATTCACACGTATATTATACAGTTATTATTGATAAAATTATTGACAACAAATTTCAATTATCAAATTAAGAACTATTTTTTTAAATATTTTATTAGGGTAGAATGCCCTCGAGAGAAAAAGAGAAGACCGTGGATAAAATTCCTAAATCACCTTTAGCTACAATTAGTAAACCTAAAAAAACATTTTTCACGTATTCAGAAGCTGATTTTAAAAAAATCTTGGAATCAATTAAAAATGGGACTGCTATTGCATTTCTTCCTTCCAGTGATGATGTTATCCAATTATCAACTGTTATTATTTAAATAATCGAATCTGATACAGTTTCTGCCGCTAACAAAGAAAATGTATCTAATTATAATACTCTAAGGATACATCGACAGTCTTTAGATGAAATTATGGATAAATAATTGTGTGACCTAAAAAAAACTGTCTTCAAAGCGAAAATGTTCTGTTGAACATTTACCTTCAGTAATAAAAGCTAATAAATGGATAGAAATAATGGAAGCTAAAGAAAAAGAGAAAAACGATAAAGAAGAAGAAAAAAACTTAAGAAAATTGAAACAGAAGAGAAAATTGAAAAACAGAAAAAGTTAAAACAAAAAAAATTAGAGGAAATATCTAAAAAACAATTAGATGAGAAAAAAAACCTGTTAAGCTGCGAAAAAATTCTAAAAAAATAACTAATATTTCCCTATGTGTAACAATTTTATTGTATTTCGTTTAATCATATTATAAATAAATTGATATATTGATAGTTAATTAAGTGAATATTAATAAAATTCACTCCAACAAAAAAACATGTTGCTATGGCCAAAAGTGGTGCAACCAATGGCCACTAGTGGTACATCCATGGTCACTACTGGTGAAACAGGGGGTACAATTGAATATCATTAATTTTTATAATAAAGTAAGGTACAAAGATTTAGACTTTTAATAATTCGATTATTGATACACTAATAATGTTATTAATTGATATCTCGTTATGAAATATTTTTTTAGGTTAATTTAATTTTTGATAAAAGATACGAAATTGCTTAAGGTGGTCATAAACGTTACATCTACATCTACCCTTTTGGCGTTTTTGGAAAAGGACAGCTGTGAGTTGGCTCATTGAATGCGCGAGGGGTAGTTCTTAGGGGTTATAATATTACTGGGGGAATAGGTATATTAACTGGAGTCTTGAAAAATTACCTGTGGTAATTATTTTAATCCGAAATATTTTTTACCGGTTGGTAATTGATGGAAAAATTTCTTTGGTTCTTTAAATATGATATGAGTATTTCATACGCGATGTGGAATATTACTGTGAAGATACATTTATTAACTAGTGTTTTTAAAACTTCTTTGTGGTCGTTATTTTTAATTTGAGATTATAGATTTTATGCTTTCACGATGATTCATTTTGATAAAAAGAGATATTTCGGGTTTCACTCGTGTAAAAAACTACGAATTGTTTGCCGACGTTTCGTAGTTTTTTACACGAGTGAAACCCGAAATATCTCTTTTTATCAATTTGAGATTAGTTTGACAGTTTAAATTGATAGAGAGTGTTTTTGTTAATAATTCTTCATTAAAATTTTTATAGATTTCTTATTTTGTAGGCAGACGAATAGGATTTCTTTATATGCGTCAAGGGTACTTTTTACTTGTTTTTTTTTTATTTTAATAAGGGGTTGTGGGTATAGTTAAAGGATTTTGAAGGTGAACAGTATGATGTCATTGAATTTTGATTTACACATTTTCTCTAATATTCACGCTGGAACTTGCTACTTACACGCTCGTTTAGAAGACTCTAAACTGGTGTTTTCTCGTTTGTTAACATCACAGCCAAGTTAACTGAAATTTGGTCCACTAGAGAACAAAGTAATGCCATGCGCATCACAACTTAAGATGTCCAGACGCTATAGCCAGTCCTGTCATTACCTCATTACAGGACAAATAAAAACGTTCAAACATATTTGCCCTCCGACGAATATTTATTGCACAATAGCAACTAATAGACTAAAAAATTGGAAAAAAAATTCTATCTGCCGTATCTTCAAAAATATGATCTAAAAGAGAATTTTTTTTAACTTATGAAAATAACAGCTAAAATACACACTTTTTATAATAAAAACTATTTTTTTAAAGTTAATACTTTCCTGGTAAAATTGAGTTTTATTGGGTGAAATTCTGCGGTGTGATAATAAATAGTAATTTTTAGTAAATTAAATTCATGTTAGAGACAATATTTTTGCTCAAATATATTGTTGCTGTTCCCAGACTCAAAGTTCCTGTGAAATTATAGTGAAATTGTTTAAATTTAAGCAACGACGCATGAATAACACAGGCCGACAAAATTTGACAAAGGTCCGGAACCAGAGACCAGACCTAGTATACCCGAAGGTTTTTGCTGCGCTGAATCCGAATCCGACCTCAGAAAAATTCCATCACCCTCATTTTTCGAGATATTGTAACCTAAATGTGCAAAAAACACCGCTTTTTGATATATTTGAGGTTACATAGCATCTTGAATAAATTTTTTTTTTCAAAAACGGGCGAAAGTATCACAAGGGAGCACCCTTGCCCTCTGAAATCAATTTTTCAGATTCAAGATAGCTTTTTTTTCATCGATATATCATTGATTGAAGTTAAGTATTTTCGCAGTTTCGTAAC
>NC_046664.1:107321052-107343043 GCF_010883055.1 Belonocnema kinseyi | reverse complement strand
CGCCATTTTGAAGTGTTAGGGCGGAGTAGGTAACAAGGATCGGGGGTTAAGGAAATTGGATTGGAGGGGTTTAAGCTCAATGATACGCACGTAACCGGGTTTCAGCGCAGCAAAAACCTTCGGGTATAGTAGGTCTGGTCTCTGGTTCTGAGAATTGTTGGCCTGTGTAATCAATTACGGGGTTTCAAATACTGACAACTTTTCTACAAAAAGTTATAAATGTTTGAAATTTAGCATGATAATTCTCTAAAGTACCACTAAAACAATGATGTTAAGAAAAAATTGTTTATTCAAAAATTGTAACCTGTAGAACAATCTAAATTCCAATTATTTATATACACGGAAAAAAAATCTTGAGGCGAAAGAGTGAATCGAGAATATATTAAACTCATATAAAGTGCACGCTTGGATTAGGTAAAACGTTTAGTTAGAAGAGTTACACATTTAGTTACTTTATGTAAATTGTTCTCGTAAATCAGGAATTTAGACAAAATTGCTAAGTTCGAAAGTTTATTATTTTCGACAGATTATTTATAATTGTATTATCTTCAGATTAAAAAAAAAATTTAGTTGTTACAGAAATATATTAACTTACAGTAGCCAATTTTTCGTCTGGTATCGCAAAAATGAATTTCTCTGAAATCCGTGTGATGCATTTGGAGGTCAAGTTTGTTGTTTTTATCGCTTTTCTTGATATTCCAATATAGTTATCGCCTACAATCGAAACAAATGTAATTTATTATTACTGCATCATAAACTCCATTTAATATTAACAATCGCGCACATTTTAAGTGGTAAAAAGCGTTTAATTGTCCAAAGTAAATCTCAACTGTCACTGATCCCGATTAGACCGTCGCCATTTTATTTCGCTGCTCCCATAATGCACCGTTGCTCTTCCGATAATTGCTTCAGACACCTATTCTTAATATCCCTATTATATCTATACTTATTAGGGATTTGACTATACGATATCCCTGGTATATGGAAAATGGTCAAGGATATTCATTTTCGCTGATCCAGGGATCTTTCTAAATTCCTTCGTTCGTTTTCAGCTAAATGTTTGGCTATAATAAGAAATAATATCCCTGTCACAGCTCAATTTTTTTACCGTGTACAGTTTTATATGCAGTGAAAACTTGGCACGAAGCTTGAACAGTCTTAAATATTATTTAAAATTCAGTCATAGAATTTGAATTTCTTAATTTTTATTCATTTAGTAGTTAAAAACTTCTCTTTTTTTTAAGAATTCGACGATGGGCTCGATAAGTTACATTGTAAACTTGGAAGCGCTCATCTGACCGGCTGGTTCGGACCCCATAGGCGTGGAAATAGAAAATGCTAGCAGAAAGGTTCATGGGTCCATTCGGCACTGTGAAACTATTTTGCTGTTATAAGAAATAAGAAATTAATTAATTTCTACAAAAATAATGTTCTTTTATTTCCTTGAAAAACTAGAATCAGAATAAAATTAAATAAGGGTGAAAGTTATTTTCAGTTTTTAATATTTTACAGAAAACTTAGGGTAAAGTTTCCTTTTGGAATTAGAAAACGTTTCAGAAAAAAAATAAAACAATAAAGTAATGGGAGACTTATTTGAAAATTATATATTTCTTCGAATCATTGAGATATTTAACTATTTTTTCTTCTACTTAGGAATGTCTCACTTTTTTTAATTTTCATTTTTGTAGAAAAAATTGGAAGTGATTTAAAGGAAGTGTGTGTATCTACATAATTCGGCTATTAGTGCCGAAGTTTCGGTATATTTTTGCAGATTTCAAATTAAACATTTAGAAGCTGTTTAAGAATTATGAAAGGCTTCAAAAGGATAAAAACATTTTCTTAAGATTCTTCGGAACATAAAAAATGATTCTTCATTTTTGCTCATTCTTTTATGAGAATATTTAAAACGATTTTCAAAGATTTCCATAATTGTAAAAAAGAACGTGGAATATTCGAAGGAATTTTTTTTAATTTATCAAATTTACTCTGAATTGTAAGAACAATTAAAAAATATCTTTTTAAATTAATCAAATTTTGCTTGTCATGTTGAAAAAATTTGGATACCTTAAAAAATTTTCTTTAAAATATTCCAAATTCTGTTTTGAAAATTGTGGAAATCTTTGAAAAGATTTCTTAACATAAGAAATCATTTTACATTTTCCTTGGAATGTTCAAAAAATGTTTTATTTTGAAGCCTTTTAGAATTCTGAAAAAGCTTCTAAAATTTGTATTTGAAATTTGCAAAAATTGACATTTTGTTTTAAATGAGGCTGCAGCAAATGCTCGAAAATTTCGATACGAATATGCGAATGTTGTCAGAACATGCAACTCGTTTGAATTATTTAAAATCATTTTAAATTTTACATTAATTTTGAAACTTTTTAAAACTTGAACTGACTCAAGTTTTTCCTATAAATAATAAGCAGGATTTTCTAAAAATTGTATGAAAAAAGTCATTGATTTTGAAAGATATTTATAAATTCTGAAAAAATTATTAAAAATTTGAAAAATTTTGAATTAAATTCTAGATTTCTCAGGATTTTAAAACAAAATGTCGAAGGTTTCCAAGGATATTTTAAAGTTTTTAAAATAATTTAACTTCTAATTTTAGAAGTGTTGAGTTAAATAATGTTAATTTTTGAATTTTTAACATTTCTAACTTAAACTTTCTTTAAAAAATCTAATTTTGAAATTTTGAACGTTCATTGATTGAATGTTCAACTTAAAACAGTGAAAATGATAACGCCGAATTATATTTTTGGAACTGAATTTGAATCTTTGAACTCTATAGTTTATAAAAGATAAAAATGCTAAATTTTGCAGTATATCTGAATTTTATTTGAAATTGTTTAATTAAAAAGTGTTAGTACCTAACTTCCATTTTATACGTGCAAATTATTGAGAATTTGAGTATAACATTTTTTTATTTAAAAACAAAAAAAGCAAGAGTTCCACTTTGAATGCTTTAATTTGTAATATATTTTTTATTACTTCAAATGGAATTTTTTTGGCTTTGGAGATGAAATTTGTTTATTTTATTGACCATGAAAAATTATTGCGAACTCGGAAAAAACTGGAAAATTTCCGAGGTTTTTCTTCTTCTATTAAAATGGCCACGCCGACGATACCATAAATATATTAGATGAATGATAGATAATTTAGAGATATTACTATACATACTGACACGATATGTAACTGCATATACAATAATAAAGTACATGAAAAAACTATTTCATAATATTAATCTTATAATTGAGTCTGCATCATTTTTTTACCTTAACCAAACACAATTTCTTTTCAAAACTAAATCAGTTTCCCTGGAAGAATAATTCAGTGCATAATATTGTGGCTGAGTGGGCCCCAACCCTTGCTCGGTATCTACGACGGTTCGACGCCAATGGTTTTTGACCTGGCCGGTCGTTAGCAAGATTCCCAGTTTGCGGCATCACTTATAGCCCCATTGTCAAACTCTCGCAAAAAAAAGGAAAGTTGATAACTATTAAATAAATAAAAACTAAGAAATTTAAATTCTATGACTGAATTTTAAATAATATTTAAGATTGTTTAAGCTTCGTGCCAAGTTCTCACTACATATAGAACTTTAGATAAATAATTGGAATTTAGATTGTTCTACAGGTTAAAATTTTTGTATAAACAATTTTTTCTTAACATCATTGTTTTAGTGGTACTTAAGAGAATTATCATGCTAAATTTCAAACATTTATAACTTTTTGTAGAAAATTTGTTAGTATTTGAAACCCCGTAATTGATTATTCATGCGTCATCGCTTAAATTTAAACAATTTCACCATGATTTCACAGGAACTATGAGTCTGGGAACAGCAACAATATAGTTTTGAGCAAAAATATTGTCTCTAACATGAATTTAATTTACTAAAAATTACTATTTATTATCACACCGCAGAATTTCACCCAACAAAACTCAATTTTGCCAGAAAGTATTAACTTTAGAGAAATAGTTTTTATTATAAAAAGTGTGTATTTTAGCTGTTATTCTCATAAATTAAATAAATGTTTCTCTTTAAGATCATATTTTTGAAGATATGGCAGATAGAATTTTTTTCCAATTTTTTTCGCCTATTAGTTGCTATTGTGCAATAAATATTCTTTTGAGGGCAAATATGTTTCAACGTTTTTTATTCGTCCTGTTATGAGCTAATAAAGTGCAGAAAAAAATCGAAATAGGTAATAAAAAATAAATAAATATAAATAAGTAATAAATGGAAAATCATTAATCGGGAGTAATTAAAAAATTGCTTAATTGCGAATATCTCGAGAACGCACAATCAGCCGAAAACGTACCACACCGATTCAGAATCAGGAGATCATTCTGCATACGAATCACTCAAAATATTTTGGCGTCATATAAGATCCGACAGGACTGGGTATGGCGTCTGGACTAGGTGTGCTTGAAAGGGGTCTTAATCAAAAGTCTGCCAAGTGGGGTTTTTTCTTGATGGATTTAATTCCCAGGTATCCTCGGATGAACTTCACATTTTTCTAGTAGCTCAACTCCTCCAGATTCACCATTGTGGATCCGCCATTTTGAATTGTGGAAATCTGAAAACGGGGATGTAATGAACGACTCCGAAAACCTTCATATACTAATTTTTACTACAATCAGCGGTAATTTATTTAAATTTGTCCACAATATTGGACCAGCTGTCTTGAATTTTAAAAATCTAACATGTTTCGTAATTAGCGAACCCAAAAACCGTATATACACATACTATCAGAGAAGTTTAGCTACTAGAAAAATGCGAACTTCAAAAGTTTAAAGTGCAAAGCCCGAGTTTTGCAAATTTAAACACTAAAATCGATTTTTTTTAACACCCCCATTATCACTTTTGTTTTTCAGTTTAAAATACTCCTGGGATGCCTGGAAATCAAATCCATAAAGAAAACCTCAGGTGGGTAGTCTGTCGATTAAGACCCCTTTCAAGCACACCGTGCGTAGTCGCTCATTCCAGCCTGCGGTAATTGAGGAAAGCATCGTGTGCAACCACTTGTACAATCTACTATTTTTATCTTGTTTAGTATCTATATTTTTACTTAGAAATAGGTGTTAGTGTTATGGGTTGTTTTCGATCAATATAATTTCTTAATTTTAGATAGTTTAAATCAAGCTCAGACCTGCGGTATATGTTTTCTCGTTTTTAATCCTTATCTTTTTCTTTGGGATTTTTTAAAGGTTAAGGTTGGTTTTTTTTAAACCAGAGAGTGTTTTGGGGAGCCCATTAATAACATGAAATTCGTATATGCTTATATTTAGGCTAGGTGCATAAGTTATTTGAAGGGTATTTTTTAGAAATAGAGGTTGTTTTAAAAAAAATTATTTTTGCAGTTTTTGAGAACCTACGAAAATCCCAAAATTCTGGAACGGTTAATTTTTTTAATTCTGGTAATTTTCAGCAATAGAGGTGCTAAGTGTAAGTCAGTTTTTTGAGAAAACTGAAAAAGCTCAAAAATCGGCATCGGTGCCCAGAAAAGGCCAAAATTATAGCATAAGGAAAATATTCAAATTCGGTTGTATAGATGCTAGCGGAACGCACCTTATATCAAAATGTTACTTTCATCGTTCTATAGACTTAAGTAACAGCTGGTAAGTAATTTTTTGTTTAAAAAAACATTTTCATGCGACAAAGTAACACAGTCTGCTGGGTCTCCTGTAATATTCGAGGACTTTCGCTCACGCCCTTATGCCCCAGGACTCTTCATTTCTACATTTATTTATGTTTAAAATCAATTTTTACTGAAAAATATTGAATTCATGTAATGGAGATCATTTGAATTTTCCCGCAAAGAATAACGTCGCTCAGATATAAACAATCTATTCCTTTAGCAAAAATGCCGCCATCGAGCTCAATAATCAAACTGTATTGATAAAAAAACAACATTTTTCTTAGTCATGGAACATGATCACTTCTTGACGCTATTTTATTTCTCTTAAAACCACTTGAATTCGCTTAAATTCTCATCTGCTAGCTTTTAATTTACATTCGAAGAATTTTCAATGAATAAATAGAATTCATAGTCGGAGTCTCTTGATAGCCCAGTACATGTCTTTAAGAATTTGATATCTTTTTCCAAACTACACGTTTAAATCCAGTAATTACCAAAAATATATATAATATGAACCTCTCTCTAAATTCACGAGAGACCTTGCCATTATAAGTTTGCAATGCAAGAAGATACAAATGACCCGAGAGGGAGCTGAAAGTCATAAAACAAGGGTAGTACTTGCTGTTTATATAAGCTTCCCAGGTTGAACGTTTGTAGAGTGAGGGATTGAATAATTCCGTTTGACAAATTCGCAAAGTCCTCCAAATCCTTTTGCTGCAAGCTTCGATTTGTGGCCTTCTTTGCTAAATATTTGAACTCAAACATGTATAGCTGCAACAGTAGTAATAAATAATGTGTTATGTATCGCCCAGCTAAACGAGGACGATCGCTTGAAGTTCACTTTCAACTATTGGTGACGCAAACACATTCATGTCCACTACAGTAGTCTGTAACGATCACTTTGCTACAAGAGAGCTTGTCCGACACAAGTCGAAGTACTTTTCGAGTAAACGTATACTTGCAGGAATGTTTATTGCGCCACTAACGCAAACTTAACTTCTAAACGGCCACCCCCAAACCATTCTTCTGACCAAAGATGAACTTTCACGAAGTACTTCTGCAAAAATGCTTTATTATTTAAGGAACGTATGTGAGCATATGGTAATTTATTCATTCACGTTTTCGGAACATGTAATTACTGGTTTAATTCGCTTTTAATAGACGCTAATTATAGAGCTAATCATTTAGACTTACCCCAAACAAACAATTCGTGTTTGCTATATTATATATTACAGGCAATTAATAGAAACTGTTGGCGAATTTATGTTTCTTATTGATTTGTTGAATTAAGTCATTGGAACTCTATCACTTTTAAGGTGACTAAGTTTAGTACTTCGGAATTGAGTTATTGACCTTTCTAATGCTGGAACAATCAGGCTAGTTTCGAGACAAATCATGCATTTTGATAAAAAATAATTAATAAATAACATAATTATTTTTAAATCGATTAATCGATAACTATTTTTACATCGAGTTCGTTAACCAGCCATTTTTGATTAAAATTCAAACAGTTGAGCTTTTTTATCATTGTTCAAACCACCTTTTTTAGGATTTAAAAACTCTATGAACTGCCATATATAGTACACAAAAATATGAATAATTTATTTCTATGTCTTATTTATCAAATGAAAATGACCAGAGGTTCAGCATTATAAAAATAAAAAAAACCAAATGAAAATGGAGATTTGAAGTCAAACCAAGCGTGCTATGGAAAAATGCCAAGAAAAAAACTACTTTTTTAGGGCCCTTACAAGACTGTCTAATTTTTTAAAATTTTTCTTTAAAAAATTGAAAATTCAAGTTTTCATCACACAAAAAAGAATGAATTATCACATTCTCCTTTAGAATGAGAAGTATTAGTTTTATACGAAAAATCACTTTCGCATATTACATCAAATTTCGACGTTTTGTGGTCCCCTGAGTCAGAAAAAAAGTTTTTTCGACGATGTCTGCCTGTCTGCCCAGCGTTATCGTCGTCATTGTTTTTCTTGCCTGTATGTCGGATATCTTTCGAAGGCTAGTCAGATTGAATTTTACTATGGCACACGCATTTAGAAAACAAAAAGAAAGATCGAGTTCGTTAACCAGCTATTTTTGACATTTTGACATTTGAAAATTCTATTGAGGCCAATTATAGTACACAAAAATATGAACAATTTATGCTGATCCCTTTTTTTGATCAAATAAAAATTTTGGAAATTATATCATTTTAAAAATCATAAAAAAGAAACGAAAAGTGAACATTTTAAATGAAGCAACGCACTATTTAAAAAAATAAGGATAAACGAATGTCGCTTTTTAGAAATTCTGCAAGATTATCATAACAACTTTTTGAATTTTCTTGAAAAATCAAAACTTCAAATTCGGATCGCACAAAATGTTATGAAAAAACAATAACTCATTTTTGCGTCTAAATTATGCCAGATACGAAAAAAGATGAATCACGAAAAAATTTTCTTGTTTTATTTGCTAAATACAACATTAAAAAGAAAAAAAAATTATTTTTGGACAAACCGGACAAGCTATGAAGAAAATAATGAGACAAAAGGTGTAGATTTTCTTTTAATCGTTAAAAGCAAGATTAAAAATAAAAAATTATAAAACAAGGTAACAAAATTAGTATGTTTTAATATCGATGCATATTATGAATTTAAATGATATAAATTTATTGAAATGATACATGTTTTTGCATAGCTAAGAATAAAGTGTAATGCAAAATAAGAAAAAAATATTAAAGTAATCATGATAAATATACTCTGTACTTTATTTTGCAATACCTGGATAAGCAATCACAAGTTGAGGTACATAAATAAATGTAATATATATTTGACATGAAAGTGCTTAACATAACATAGAAAAGTTAATATGTTGAACAAAAATGTGTTCGCTAAAGCCGAAAGAGCGACAACAAAAGAGAATTCGCAATCACTAAATCACAATTGTCGTTGCTTTAACCTTTAATTTTTAAATTTCTTGGCACAAATGTGGAAAAATGCAAATACTGAGCGCGTAGCGCGAGGTAAAAACATAATCAAATGGGAAGCGCGAGAATCAACAGACGCGCGCCCTAGGCGCACGCAAACTTGCGAGGCGAGCGCGCAGCGCCCTATGAGGATGTGCCCGCTCAGCGGGAAGATTTTTCATTACATAAAAGTCTAATATGTAGATTTTGCATTTAATTAAAAATATATGCCAAAATTTTTCGTACACAAAAAACAGAGGGAAATAGTTTCCGCTAATTTTTCACTTACGCCGAGTGTCGAGCATTTCATATAACTTCATATTATGTGGCTGCAACTTTGTCGCGACGCCTTCAACATACTTAGCCATTAGTGAAAACTGAATATTATTTTCATTTTTGTCAGGTATAAATTTCAATTTATAACACCTTAATATTTATTTTAATAAAAGATTACAATTTTTTAAACATTAAAAGTGCGTGATGTTTGAATTAATTATTAAAACCATAATGTTTGTATGATTATACTTTTGATTAGGCTACGAAATAATTATTTTTTATTAGTTCAAATAATGAATAGATTAAGCAATTTAAAAACAGAATTTGTTAGATTTCTGGACGGAGGCGTCACCTGTCACCTCTTTTCGCTACAATTCTTTTTTTTTGCTACAAACTATTAGAATCTTTCATTGAACAATAAATGAACACAATTGACGATGCAAAAGTTAAAAATTCTTATTACTTTTTTTCTATGATATCTGTCACGATATATCACAATCATCATATTTAACGAGAAGTTGGAAATGTGTATGGGGGGGGGGGGATTTGAACAACATTATTTTTTTACTAGTCATGCGGGTGTTTTCCCGCCCCAAAAATGTTAGAAAAGGGTAGGATGTTCACCAAATTATTTTTGTGACCTGTGAAAGGGGTGTCTCCAGACTATTGGATCTTTAAAAGCACCTAAACGGTGAGTTAAATACCCGTGCAGAAAACGCCCTATTTCAAACGTAATATCGATCTGGCCCCGATCAGATTTCCCGATCTGGCCCTGATCCGTAGAACTGTGTGGCCCAAACCTGGGCCCGACCGGGACAGACCGATTTCCTGCTGAAACGCCATCTCCATGCGCTCGAAGAACTAGTTCTGCTTGTTTTTTTCTGGTAGTGCAGTGAATTTTGTGTACACAATACTCGTTTAAAATATTCTAGCAATGTTTATAAATGCATAAGTTGAGTAAGCCACGTGTTCAGAGGCACCAAATACCAGTCAGTAGACCTCGAAACTTGTGCGAGGAAGATGAGAGTAAGTAATTACACTCTGCGCGCTCATTGAAACCTAACCTCAAATAAATTATTAATTAATTAAATTGTTTGACGTAAAATTAGTATATTTACCATCAAATGAGTCAAATATTATTATATGATGAAATTGAATAAGTTCTTTTGTTTTCAATTATTATTAAAGAACTCAAGGTTTTTCGATTTAATGTAGAGTTAGAATCACCAAATCTATGGACACGAAATGAATTACAGTATGCACAAAATTGTAATGTTTTTAAATTATAAGAGTAAAATATGTGATATAATCGATTATGTTATTGATACTTCGATTCTGTATTAATATTAAATTTAATACAGAAATACATTAAGGACAAATTTTCATAACATTCAAGCACGAACTAGTTACTGAACTGCGCATGCGTCGCATCCGGCATCTAATTAGTTTCGCGCGAAGATTAAAATGATAAACGAAGTTTTTTTTCTTTTGTATTATAAACAATGCAGCTTCAACTTATAAAAATGTCCATTAGGTCGAAATGAATTAATAATAAAAAAAATTAATTAAATGCATATTCTTTAATAATATTTAAAACAACCAGAAATATTTAATTCAAAAATTTTCATTTTTGTTTAAAAGTTGTTGGTCTATATTTCTTCTTAACCGATTTAAAAAAATAAAACGATCTAATAAATGATGACGCAATTTTTTAGCAAAAAATGATCTACAACCACCTTCTTGAATTTTTTACGAAGTAATGCAATTGGCAGAAAATTGAATTTATTTGCAGTAAAATGTTAATAGATCGTAAATCACAGCTTATTCCCCGATGATTTTCTTTGGAAGCATTCGAAAATGTCAAGTTGTAGGGAATCTTTTTGCGAAAAAACTTTTTCTAATTTGTTAAAAAGTTTTATAGGCAACATTTTTTCAAGAAATTAAAATTGTTGCTTAAAATATTTCTGGTTATCATCCATTTTTTTCATACAAAACAAACCCTTTCCTCGAAACTGATACCACCCACGATAATTTTACGATTTTCAAAAGTATAATTCAATTTTGTATTCTGAAACCTTTTCTTTTCGTGCCTGTAGCACTTTAATTTTAACTTAAAATAACTTAATAGGAAATTCAAAATATTAAGGTGGTCTTCGAAAGGAGAGGACTTTTCGATAGTTTCGTGTTTATTTATATTAAAACGCCATTTGTGAAATTCATGCGCGGCCTGGCCCCGACCAGGATTTCCAATCGGGACCCGACCTGGACTGGTCTGGCCCCGATCGGGGCCAGACTGAGATTTCTGCACGGGTATGGGCATTCCGATATCGTGACAGACCCATATTTAAGATATCGTAATAACAAAAGTAACAATAATTTTAAACTTTTTCCTGGTCAAATTGCTTCATTTAGCGGTCAATTAAAGATTCTAATAGTTTTTTGCCGAAAAAAAAGTTTTTCAAGTCAAAAAGATATCACGCCACCTTGATTCTGCCTAGAAAGTAGCTAAAATCTGGACCCTTCATATATTCAAATTGGCAACGAACTTCTAGATGGCTCCAAGACTGGTACTAGACAGCAGAAAAGTTTGAATCAAACACGTAGCAAAACTATACAGTTCCAGTGTGGCGCCAGGTTAATATTGCGTGAATAGACAGGCTTGAGAAAAACTGCGGAGTGGCCTTAGCATGATTTAAGTTGCCACGAAAATTCTCCACACGAGAAGTTGTTTTATTCAATAACATACATGTGTTATTGCACAGCAGTTTACTTGTAAATAAATATGATTTTAAATAAAGTTTCTTCACATTTTCATCAAAATATAAATTCTTAAATGCATTTAAGCAGGAAGAAGGGCTCTTTAGGAAATTGCTATGCTTGTTTATTAGAGAACAAAGCTCATTAATCTGCATACTATGATTTTGCAAACTATAGAACTGCTTGATCTTGACGGAAGCGTCTGGTCCTCGAGTAGCAGAACGTAGTTCATTAATTTGCATAAGCAGTTATTACGCCCAGGTATTATTACTTTTCCACTAAATATTATCATTATGGTATCAACGACATACAAGTGGCTGTTGGAAGTTTGTAGTACACATTCAAGTGCTTTCATAAAAATTCTGAGAGCTTTCCAAATGCAAATGAAAGTTATAACTAAGTTGTAACTCTCTTCCAAATTCGCCCATGCGTTTAAAGTCAGGGCGGCTGAATAATAATAGTTATACTTTTTCATAAGAGTCGGTTCTTTTAAGCACTTTTCGAAACTTTAAATACTACCTTTTTTGTAATTTAATTTATTCTTTATTTTTCAAGGGAAATACATATCATTCTGTTTCTTAAGCGTTTTGTATCACGAAAGTTATAACTATATATAATAATTAAAATATAATACTCTATTGACTCTTTTGATTAATATATAATTCAGTTGTTTAGACCTATGGCAGCCAAGAACAGGTCCATAGAACTTGATAATTATAAAACCATCATATAAATAATTTATCGCGAGAAACTTTAGCATTAAATTTCGATGATGATTTTTTTAATAAGAGCTGATTTATAATTTAATTACACCGGCTTTCTGAAATGCGCTCCAGTCTCATTGCATATCAATGCGGTTTTGGGTATTATAAAGTTCACAGATCATTGTGCAATTCAGCAAAGTGTGCAATTTTATTTTAATAATTTTACAGTCTTAATGATTTTAATTAAAAATTGAAAAATATTTTATACTCAAAGGTTAATATTTAAGTTTTCAGTCTTGAATTTTCATCCTGCTTGAAAGTGAAAACCAATAAACAATTCTCACCTAGAGATTACGAAAGTTTTGTGCAAGTTATCAACAAAATTAGTTACACCGAAAAATAATTTAATAAATGTTGTCAAGTAGACCACTAAAATTGCTTTGATAATTAAGACAGGTACTTCTAATGCTTTTCTCGATTATGGCGATTATGTTCTTATTTATAGTGCAACTAAGATTTTACAATTAGGATGACTAAAAAATTGACAGTAACACGTTTGGGGAATAAGAATTTGAGTTAAATAATAAATTCATCTTACCCGCGCTGATCTTGTCCCCTTTTTCATTCACATTAATTTTCTAAGTTATGTTTAAGAATAACTGAAACAATGAGGTAAGATATAAACATTTAGCTTTTATAACTAAGTATCTTAGTTTCAAGCTAAATATTAACTTCATCGCTATAATTAAGAGAAGTAATATGAAATAAGTGTTTCAGTCAATCAAGCCGATTTAATTATTTGCTTTTTAAAATTTATCAATTGTGAGATCTTCTTTCAAAGTACGCAACTCGTTTTTGTATCATCACGAGAGACATCACAACTTAAATTTGTTATCCTAGGGGTGTAAATATAAAAACGAAGACCTTGAGATAAATGTTTTTTTTATACGCCCAGCGTGAAATCCCCCAAATAGAGCATAAGAATAAGTGGAAAGGGAAGGAAGGGAAAGAATGTATTTTATCTATAGCATCTTGGAAAGAGAAAAGCGATGGTGGATACGAGCCAATCCTGATTTTTCCTGTATATTCTTCCGCATCGCTGTTGGGTGTCATTTTTGTCGCGAAATCAATGAGATTGAAATAAAATAGATACGTTTTTGGCGGTTCACCTTTACGGTTCCCGAAACCTCTTTCAGTTTCCCATCCTAGTTGGCTGAAAGTAGGCCAGCAGAGGTTTGGTCGAGCAGAGCAGAATCCAGTGAATACTGAACGCGTAAAACAGGCGTGTGCACAACTGCACAACTGCACAAGTGCACAAGTGCACATGTAGCTACATAAATGCGTTTGAATACTTCTGGCACATTGAGCGCAAGACGCACACCTATACCTAATAACTAGCTCTCTTTAGAGGAAGCATCCAGTTCCCCACTTCCGGGTGGATCCGACAGATCGAACGGTTCCAATTTCCCGCTCGCTCGACATCACAACCATACGAGGACTTTTTTCGAAAAAGAAAGGACGCGTGAAACCACGAAGAAAGGACAAAGGTGGCATTCGGAGAACTCGTAGAAAAAGAAATAAGATTTCTTTTTCCCAAGGCGACTTCCAGTAGCGACACTGAAAATGCTAGGCAACGCGACTCGACGTTTCTAATAATTGCTTACTACTTTATACAAAGTCAGCTAATTTTGTCTTCGATTAAAAGTTAATCATCCTTTATATTGTAATTCTCAAGTTATACTTTCCCCGTTTTTCTTTTTTAGATCAGAGCAAGTCTTTGGGTATTTAACGCTTATGACCCAGTTTCATAAATTCATAAGTTACGTGATTGAAAAACGGTAAAAGAAACTCGCAAAAACTGCAAATGTTTTCTAGGAAATTATATGAATCTTCAATAATTTTATATTTTTAGAAACATTTCATCTTTCTTAATTTTTACAAGTCTAAATTAAAAATACAAAAATTGTCAAGAAATTGTTTGATTTCTTAGAAATGTAAACAATATTTCATTCATTTCAGGGAGCATCTAATATCAATATTAAGTGGTAAATAGATCAAATAACAAAATTATAATATTATAATAATTTTTTAAAGGATCTTGGAGGTCTTCGGCCTGTTTGTATAATAAAAAAAGTGTTCTGTGTTTTTGGTTTTCTGGCAAGGATTGATCATTGTCGTTGTTCCTACACCACTTGTCAAAATGATAAATTAGTTTTTCTTTTTTTAATTTTGTAAAATACAAAGTGCCATACTTAGGGCATATGCGCAAAATTCTTGAATCCAGCAGGCTTTGCAAAAGTAATATTGGCGCATGCATGCTATGAAAAACAACTATATTGCCAATAGACTCAATGGATGCATCTGCGCACTTTAGAGATAAGTAACTTTACACACTATTAAAATAAAAATTTTGTAGAGAATTCTTTAACAAAAATTAATACCGTATTTTGGCGATGATCAGCAGCTTCTGTAAGATTCTAGAATATAATAAAGAGTAAATAATTTATTTAAAATTTATTGATTCATAAAACAAGCCTCTACAAAAATGAAATAAATAAAGTAAAATTGAGATTGAAATGCTTATAAATTTCCAAGTCTCTAGGATATTTTATCCTAGGAATTATGTGAAAAGCATAGTATTAGGAAAGCAGGTTGGTATGGGCGAGCAACGTCCCATGCTCAGTAAGCATAATCGTTCAATTTCTTTTCCTGATTGCAAAACGGGGTGAAAGAGCCACGAAAGACCCTGCACAAGGAACAGTTAACAGTTGTAAAACTACCTCTTGGCTGAACGTGATTATATCTAACAGACAAAACTTATGTGCGAAAGACTTTTCCTTCTTTTCGGAGATATTCACGTTTTTCCAGAAAGATAAAAGGGGGTTCACTCATCAGTAGCGTAACTACAACCGTGTAGGGCCCACAGCAGAAATGTTTAGGAGGCCCCTCTTACAAAATTAAAAAGCAATCAGCGTATAAGTTTTGCTGAAATACCTTTAAAAAAATAAAATATCTCACATAGTTCTTTTTATAATTTATGACAAATTATATTTTATTTTGTACAATTTATATCATAAATTATACATAGTTCTGACTTCAAAATTAGTACTGTAATGTTAAAAAAATTATTTGTACGTTGCTATATTGCAATTCGTCTCGCTTTTATTTTGACAAACTTATTAATAAAAAATTCGATAACCAATTATATTGCATCGTCAAGTTTGATTGTCAGTAGAGATATATTTAAGAATTGACTTTTATGCATTCTATAACGTAAATAGGATTTTATCATTTTTAATTTGCTGAACGTCCTTTCACAAGTTGACTTCTCATTAAACCCGTTACTATTCAAAATGGGATAAAGTTGATGATTTACAGGGGGAATTCTTTTTTGAAATCCTTATGATATCGAATCTGTATTTTCTCTGTAAAATATGTATTCACAATGTATAATTAGACCTGAGACACATTAAGTTGTAATTAAAGACATTGATTTTTTTTAATTCTTGACTAATATCAAAATGCTTCTCAGGCTTTGGTTTCCGTTTTTCTACAAAGACTGGTTCAATACTCCATTTTTGAGATATTTGTGTAGTTTCTTCCTTACACTTTTCATACTCAAGTCTGTACTTTTTCGAATGTTTCCTTGCAGCATTTGAGATTTTTATTGCACAACTTAAAACTTTATTATCTGCTTCAAGTAATTTTTATGAAGCGTTTACTTCGTTTAGTATATTGGAAAGCATTGCGTACACCATTACAAATTAAAACTTTACCACATTTTTTTAATTATAGCTGCTTGTAGCTGCATTAATGGAAAAAATTTAAATATTTAATAAATTTTCAGAAATCTTTAAAAGTATTAAAATGTTTTTTATCTATTGTAAAATTGAAAAATACGGAAATATCTTTAAAACTAACTTAAATTACCGCAAAAATTGTTTTCAAATCTTCAAAATTTTGTTTCTGGTCATTTTAGAAATCTTATGTGATATTTTAAAATCGGCTGTTTCAATGTTCAAAATAATAGAATATTAATTTCAATTCATAGTATGCGGTTTAAATATATTTTCGGAAAAAGAATGGTTTAAACAAATAATATTTGTTCAAATAATTAAAAAATTCCCGTGCAGAAATCGCCCTATTTCAAACATAATACCAATGTGGCCCCTATCGGATTTCCCGATCTGGCCCTGATCGGTAGAACTCTGTGGCCCATACCTGGGCCCGACCGGGTCAGACCGATTTCCGACTGAAACGACATCTCCATGCGCTCGTAGAACTAGTGCTGCTTGATTTTTTCTGGTAGTGCAGTGAAATTTGTATACATACTACTCGTTTATAATATTCTAGCAATGACTAAAAATGCATAAGCCGAGTAAGCCACGTGTTCGGATGCACCAAATACCAGTCAGTGGACCTCGAAACCTGTGCGAGGAAGATAAGAATAAGTAATTACACACTGCGGGCAATTTGAAACCTAACCTTAAATAAGTTAATAATTAATTAAATTGTTTTAGGTAAAATAAGTATATTTACCATTAGATGAGTCAAATATTATATGATGAAATTGATCAAGTTCTTTTATTTTTAATTATTATTAAAGAACTCAAGGTTGGCGATTTAATGTAGAGTTCGAATTATCAAATCTGTTGAGAAAAAACGAATTGCAGTATGCGCAAAATTGTAATGTTTTTAAATTATAAGAGTAAAATATGTGATACGATAGATTATGTTATTGAAACTTTGATTCTGTATTAATAATAAATTTATTACTGAAATACATTAAGGCCAAATTTTCATAACATTCCAAGAGCTAGTTGCTCTACTGCCCATGCGTCACATTCGGCATCTAATTGGTTTAGCGCGAAATTTAAAATGATAAACAATTTTTTTTCTTTTTTATTATAAATAATGATATTTTAACTTATAAAAACGTCTATTAGGTCGAAATTAATTGATAATAATAAAAATTAATTTAATGCATATTCTGTAAATAATATTTAAAATTACCAGAAATATTTAATTCAAAAATTTTCATTTTTATTTAAAAGTTGTTTGGTTTATATTTCTTCTTAACCGATTTAAAATAATAAAACGATCTAATAAGTGATAGCGCAATTTTTTGGCGGAAAAATTATCTACAACCACCTTCTCGAATTTTTCAAGAAGTAATGCAATTGACAGAAAATTGAATTTATTTACCGGAAAATGTTAATAAATCGTAAATCATAGGCTATTTTCCGATGATTTTCTTTGGAACCATTCGAAAATGTCAGGTTGTAGGGAATCTTTTTGCGAAAAAACTTTGTCTAATTTCTTAAAAAGTTTTATAGACAACATTTTTTCAAGAAATTAAAATTCTTATTAAAAATATTTCTGGTTATCATCCATTTTTTTCATAAAAAACAAAACTTTTCCTCGAAATTGATACCATCCACAATAATTTTACATTTTTCAAAAGTATAATTAAATTTTGTATTCTGAAACCTTTTGTTTTCGTGCCTGTAGCACTTTAATTTTAACTTAAAATAACTTAATAGAAAATTCAAAATATTAAGGTGGCCTTCGAAAGGAGAGGACTATTCGATGGTTTCGTGTTTACTTCTATTAAAACTCCATTTGTGAAATTCATGAATGGATTATAATGAGACTCATCGTGTACCGATCGGGTGTCCCGACCTGGCCTAATCTGGTCCCGATCGGGGCCAGACCAAGATTTCTGCACGGGTTGTTAATATATTCTTTCGAATTTCTATCATTCATCATGTATAATGTATAAAATTGAAATTAAAATATAATTTGGTACTGGTCGTAAGGGGCCCCCTCGCAGAAGGAGACCCCCCCCCCCCTCGCAATGCGGAGTTTCGCAGTAAGGAAGTTCGCCAATGACCTTCATATTTCTCTGCCTTATTTTCTCTATGAATATTTTCTATTAACCTGCTTGCGTTAGTTCAGTTTATTCAAATCAGAAGCAAAAGAATTTTATTGACAATAAAATTAAAAAAACGAAAAATAATCTCAAAACAAATTATAACATTTTACTGAGCACATTAAAAACATATAAATAAAAAATCTTTTATGCAGAACGTACCTTACCAAAGCAAAATCTGAATTAAAATTAAAGTCAAGGAGAGCTTACTAATACTTTTAAAGTATGGACCGGTAACGAAGCATTCTGTGAAAAAGTTCACCAACTGAGAGAAAAATTTCTCTCGATGAAAGAGAGAAATTTTCAATTTAACGAAGGAATTGAACGATTGCATTTGCGAGATTGAAAAGTGTGTTTTTTGAATATCACAGAAAAGGTGTGTTTGGCATCTACAAGTATTTCTCAAAAGACTTTGGTTATTCATTTGCAAAATTTTAATGTGATTTAAATGAGATTTTTGTGGATAAATAATTTTTTCTATGTGTTTTTCAAACTCTCTTATTTATTGCTGTCTTGTTTTATAAATTCAAATAATATTTCATTTCTGATCAATTCGATGTAACACGGACTCAAATCAAGGATAAATGCTCTATTTCAGTGTGAAAAAAGTCGATTTGAGAATTGGAAAACAAAT
Source organism: Belonocnema kinseyi (assembly GCF_010883055.1). Taxonomy (NCBI): domain Eukaryota; kingdom Metazoa; phylum Arthropoda; class Insecta; order Hymenoptera; family Cynipidae; genus Belonocnema; species Belonocnema kinseyi. The sequence goes on along the minus strand of NC_046664.1, from coordinate 107,324,136 downwards.
GGAAAACGAAAATCCGAAGTGGGTAAAACTACATCATTGATCCAGAGAAATGTTTCAAATTTCTTCTACAAATTACACCTGTATTCTATAGCATAATTTTGTCGATATATCATGTTCGTAGAATAATTTAAAAAATTTTGCTTAATAAATATTGAGTATTAAATCTAAGCTTACATAGATCTTGAAATTGTCAAATTCATAATAAATATAGGACTTCATACTTTTCATTATGTTAAACAATATTAAACTTTTTGTTAAAACTGTAGATCCTCCCCTTTCAGAAATATTAAATACTGTATATTTTTCAAACTTATGAATACTTCCCAATTTCAAACTATTTTTCTCTAACAACATTTCTAACAAAGTGATATTTATGTCTCATAAATCTTTTTGTACTCATAAAATTCGATTTCACTTCAAAACATAGAAAGTAATTGAAACCAAAATTGAAAACTATTATTGCATCAGTTGAAATTATCGGAAGAGCATTTAATTGGTTAAGTGTACAGTTGAAGTAGACAAAGAGTTGGCGCACAATACAAACTGCATCCACGTGAGTCGCGATGTGAAAAGCGCCGCCTTCGTCTAAAAAAGTAATGGATCGTCGACATTAAATTGATGCATTCTGATGTATATGTACTCAGTTTTTTGTATCTTCCAAAATGAATATCTCTTGCACGCTGCTTCGGGTGAACTGTCTGCTTTCTGAAAATTTATGAGTGTGCCACGAATACTCTATATATTGTAACAAAAACGTATGGGGCTGAAAATCGAATGCGCTCCGCCTGCTCGCGAAAAGAGGTCGGTGACCTCGTGATTTTGAAAACTAAGAAAAAGTTGTATGCATCACCAAAAGTCGTTTAAACTCGAATTTTGACCTGAGATTTTCGAAAGCTCCTTAGGTGTAAAGGTAATTACGTCAAGAGCATTTTCTTTACGAAGCAGAATTTATTAATCTTCAGCTATTTTTCTGAGTTAATCGCAGAAGATGAAACAGACGAATGAAGGAGAGTGGTATCGAAATACTGGGGGGGGGGGGGGGTATGCCAGTCGGTAATTCAAAAGAAAATTATTCACTGTATGGATTTAATTTTATTTATGGGTGGTCCATAAATAAGTAAAGTGTTATTTACGGAACTTCAAGCCCCCCCCCCCCCGAAAGGGTCTTTTTGTATCAATTGTATGTAACTTTAATATAAGCGTAAATTTTCTCTTAGATCCCCCACCCCACCCTAAAAGCTTTAAGTAATTTATGGGTAACACCTACACAAAGCGTCTACAATACTTTTCTAAATTTCGATCTGAATTCCTTTATTGAAAAGTTCAATGCAAAAATGTTAATAAGGTTGATGAGTGTGATCATGATAACCGAATTAAAGTGATAAAGAGAAAACTTGAAATGAAGAATAAATTAGTTTTTACATTTTTACATTCTCATCAAAGAAGGTATTAGATTTGTGTAAGATTTGACCCCCCCCCCCCCAGTTTTTGTCAAATGTCCACGTTTTGAGACCCTCTGTAACCGAAAAACAGGTTTTTACGAATGTGTTCTAAACGAAAGGTCAAGTTCGTAGCCAGCCATTTTGGATGAAAATTCAAAGAGTGGGCACATTTTGAATATTTCTTAGAACACTTTTTTAAAAATTCCAAAATTCTCTGTACGGTTATTTATATTATTCAAAAAGTTGAACAATTTATCCTCATGACTTTTTTTGAAAAATAAAAAATTACCAGAGTTAGAGCATTTTCAAAATCCAAAAAAAAATAAATTAAAATAAACAGTTTAAGCCAAAGAACGCATGATACGAAAAAAAGTCAAGAGAACAAAACGTTACTTTTCAAAAGCCCTACAAGATTACGATAGCAACTTTTTTCATGCGGTTCAAAAGTTGAAAATTCCAAATTTCATCGTACCAACAATTTTTGAAACGACATTTTTTCAAGATTTAAAAATTCTATGTACGGTTGTTCATAGTATTCAGACACTCTAAAAATTAATCATCATGATTTTTTTCTACAAAAAGAAAATTATCAGAGTTAGATATAAAAAAAAGTCAAGAGAAGAAAAAATTTACTTTTTGAAAGCCCTACAAGATTATGATAACAACTTTTTTAATTTGGTCGAAAAGTTGAACGTTCGTAATTTGATCGTACCAAAAAGAAATTAAAAAATCCACAAATTTCATTTTTTGGTCAAACTATGCAAGGTACGAAAAAAATGAAAAAGCTCAAATTACGCGCACTGGAAAAAACTACAAATTCATAATGAATCACTCTTCGACCCAAGTTACGAAAAAATTGAGGCAAAACTTGTTCATCTAAAAAAGAGCTATAATTTTTGATAGGACACTTAGTTTTTGCTTCAATCGTAAAAAATAACATTAAAAAAATGTTAAATTTGTTGAAAAAAAACGACACAAGGTATACACTACAATTAACAGACAAAAGTTGTCGCCTAAAAAGACCTATAAAGTTATTAATAATCATTTTTTTATAGGACGTGTAGATTTTTTTTTCGTAAATAATAAGATTAAAAATAAAAAAATTAAATTTTTGGAAAAAGCACAGAAAAGACGAAAGAGGACATAGGCTCCTATATAGGACCCTCCCGAGTAAAAATGCTTCGGCTTGAGTTCGACCTGGTTATGTCTTGAGTTCGTCTCAAAGACATCGATGTCTGGCAGCGTCCCAAAACTGAGTCGAGACATAGGCCTTCGACTTACTTTTATGGCCACGACAGTTAAAACGTCATTTAATTGTCTCAAGGCGAGCCTTGTCTTGACTAAGACGACGTTTACTTGTCTCAAGACGAGCCTTCTCTTGGCTGAGATAGTCGAACCTTTTTCGGATCATAAATGAGATTAAAATTGACGAATGAAAAAATGTAATTATTAAATTAGTTGTTTCTAATTAAAAAATTCAGAATCTATGGATCTGAACGAGTATAGCTCTTAAACATTTTCTTGAAAAAAATAAAAATTGTAACTTTCTAGAAGGATCTCCTAAGCCGTTAGAAATACGTAAAAACAAACAACTTTTTTGATATCATCTTTAAACAAGTATAATACAAATAGATATCAGTAA
>NC_046664.1:107310798-107320952 GCF_010883055.1 Belonocnema kinseyi | reverse complement strand
AAATATACAAGATTGTTTATTTATTAACAAAGATTAGCTTTTATGACAGTCCAAATGACGCTTTTTTATGCCAGGTATACAACCGAAGTTATAAACCGCTCGTGTTCCAGTCATAAAATTTTGACTCAAGAGATAAATGTACGTCTTCAAGACATAGAAACTTGTCTCCAAGACATAAATTGAAGTCTGGCTCCGTCTCAAAACTGAGGCAAGTTCAAGTCGACCTTTTCGACTTCAGCACGTCTTGATTGGAGGCGATTCAAGTCGAACGCAAGTCGAAGCATTTTTATTCGGGCTATATAGGTTCCTGTATTAGACACTATGCAGATGCGCAGTAGTTTTTACTTAATCGTAAAGAACAAGATTAAAAAAAAATTATAAAAACAAGAAAATAAGAGTTAGTATGATTCAATTTTTATGCATATTATGAATTGTAATGATATACATTTATTGAAACAACATGTTTCAGAGCAACTTAGAATACAATTTAAAGCAAAATAAGAAACAAATACAAAAATAATCACGATAAATACAATTTGCTTTTTATTTTGCAATTTTTTAATAAGTAGTCCCAGGCAGAGTTACATAAAAAATGTATTATAATTGATATAAAAGTGTTGTGTATAATGTAAAAAAGTTGACATGTTGGACAAAATCGAGTGCGAAGCACGAGATACGTGATGAGAATGTGTTCGTTAAAGCCAAAAGAGCTTTAACAAAAGAGAGTTCAAAATCATAAAATTACAGTTGTCGGTCCGTTCACCTTTGATTTTAAAAGGTGTTTGCCCGAATGCAGAAGAAATGCAAAGACCAAGTGCGGAGTGCGATTGCCATCAGTCGCGTGCCGTAGGTGCGCTGAAACTCTCTTTTAACGAAAGAGAATTCACAATTACAAAATTACAGTGGTAGATGTTTTGAGTCTTAATTTTAAAATGTTTACGCAAGAATGTGCGAAAATATAAAGACCGAGCGCGTAGCGCGAGGTAAATACATAATCGAGCGCGGAGCGCGAGATAAATACAACATCGAACGCGAAGCGCGAGAACCAACAGTTGCGCACCCCAGGCGCGCTCAAATTTATTATTGTAGAAACAAGTATCTGACATTAGATATAGTTTTGATCATTAAGTACATACAGCACCTTCCGTTACCTTTTCTCAGAAATAAAGAAACATATTATATTTCTCTTTAATATGCGTTGCTTTCTCAAAAAGATTTTACAGTCTTATTATTTTTAATGATAAATTACATCCTTGTTATTAAAATCAGACTTCTATATTAAGTGTGTGTAAAGTTTGCATCAGCGTAACGCTCGAGGTGACCGCATCCCCCTAAAAGCGTTACGTCTTTTTTGAACGCGCCTGAGGGGTATGATGTTTTTCGTTTCTCTCTTTCATTGTCAAATACGAAGATCTGTCAACAGTTCGATATTGTCTAGAGAGATTAATCAACCTAATTTTTAAATAAAAATGTAAGTAGAAAATAATAATTAAAAAATAAAATTTTCATATATACTTTTAAACAAACAAACATTTCGAATCATTTTGAAAATGATACAATTTGAAATAGGTAAGTCTTTTATATCACTGAAACTTTATTCTTAATTCACATTTTTTTTATGAATATTCTTATCAATTAAAATCTTGAAAATTAGATTTTGATGTTTTTTTCACACATATCACACTTACCCGTAATGACGGAAAATATGAAAGCATCGACGCACTACCAAAGAAAATTACAAATATTTCTTCAGGCAAGTTTTTTCTCATTAAAGAAAAGAAAGATTAAACGTAGAAAGTACAAAAACAAGGATTACCAAATTTTAAAACAGAATCTTCTTCAAACCCTAATGTTTATTTGGTCAAATTCAAGTCAGAGATTCAGAGTGAGGATCAGACCGGAGGTTAGGCCCATATAGGGCTGATTTACATTTGCCGCAATTTTTGTTCTTTATGCAGGGGACTTACATCACAATTAAAAAAAGTAAATATTGACCTGATGCTAAAAATAACTACACCAATTGATTCTCCTTGAAAAATGACTTAAGAAACATGTGTTACATGAACAGTTTCTTGCCCCAATTAGTTATAAAAAAAATAATGATAGCTGTTTGTAACAAAAGTACGCAAAATAGGTAATTTCCGACGAGTGTCAAACTTGCAGCACGAGCTTGAAGGCTGGGTATCGATACCACACTTATCTGATCTACACGTTGTTCAACTGTGCACGTTCCGGGTAGACATTACACGGAAAAAAATTCCTTAAGGCGAACGAGCGAATCGAGAATATATTACACTCAAAGAAAGTGTCCGTTTAGATTAGGTAAAACGTTTAGTTAGAAGTGACCATTTTATTGCGCTGCTCCCATAATGCACCGGCGCTCTTCCGATAATTCTTTCAGACATCTATTCTTAATATCCCTATTATAGCTATAATAATTAGAGGTTTGGATATACGATATTCCCGATATATGGAAAATGGTCAAGGATATTCATTTTCGCCGATCCAGGGACCTTTCTAAATTCCATTGTTCATTTTCAGCTAAATGTTTAGCTATAATAAGGAATAATATCCCTGTCGCAGCTCAGTTTTTTTACCGTGTAGATTAAGGTGATCAACTCTACACATTTAATTCACCACATGAGAGTATGCACATAAAGTCTACACATTCTTCTCACAACGCGAAAGTCTTCACATTTGAGTGTCCATATTCAAGCCAACACACTTAATTCACCACGTGAAAAGTCTACACATTAAATGGTAAGTCGAAAGAGTCTACAAATTAAAGTCTACACAGTAAAGTTCACACATAATAACTCTGCACAATAATTCTTTTGAATTGTAAATTTTGTTATCTGAAAATCCTACACGTTGAAATTCTGCACCTTAAATTCAGCGTGTGGATTCCATAACGTCCTTAGCGCTCGGACTCGCTCTCCCAGTACCCTGTGCCTTGCGTAAACGCGGAAAAAGTTCCGAAAATTACCAACTTCGAAAATTGGCTGCGCAAAAAATATGACTATATGCGGCTCGACAAGCCGCACAACTTTCATTAAGAAACTTTTTCAATTAAATTGATAGTTTTTTTGCTAAAACTTAAAAACCGGAAATTTTCATTGTACCGAAATCAAAGACTTTTTAAACTAAACTCGCGAAAACCGGCTTCTGTTCTACGAAGTGATCTCGTTTTCTTTCTCCAAATAGAAAAACCCCTTCTGATACAAATTTTGTTTCAAAAGTAGATTAATTTTTTATCTTTGCATCATAAAAATTATTGCAAATCATTACTGTCAGGAATCGTTTCCTCAGACTTTGACGGACAAAAGTCTGCAGGGAAGTTTCGCGGACAGACAACTTCCAGTAGCAAAATTGTTCCTTGATATTTAAGGATAACTTTCACCAAATTTGAGCTAAATCGTTCTTTTTGTTTAAGAGATGTTAACGATTTTTTATTGCCGCGCGCGCACTCGACTCGAGTCGACCGACGCCCTCGTACCAACCACAGTCTCCTAGATTCTAGAATAGGAATTTACTTTTCATAATCGCTCACAGGTCGTATTTTATAATCACTGAGCAACAATATATAAACAAATAAAGTGAAAAAATTGGCCATTTCAGCTTTGTTAATTTTTATCTCACAGAAAATTTTAAAACAATTTATCATTGTTTTCAGAATTTTTCTCTTAGGATACAAATAGAAAGGTGCGGTTTTTTAAAACTTTTCAACTTTTCGTGCAATTTTTAATTAAACTTAGGTGATAGGTAATGATTGTCAACAAAGATAATTGTTTAGGCAATTTATTATTATTGTCAATAAAATTCAATTTCAATTATGCTAGAAATTTGCGGTTTTTTCTGAACTCTTACATTTTTGTCCACTTTTTACTAAGTAATGTAATAATTGATGCAAGTTAAGAAACGTTTTTATTCAGGGAATTTTTTAATGCTTATATCTATCTTTTCATAGAGTAATGCTAGAAATATGCTTTTTTCTTAAGTATCTAGTTTTGCTTTGACTTTGTAGTTACAAACAAAATAATAAGGAAACCTCAAAAAGAATCATTTTTGAAATAGTATTGTATTGTTTTGAATACATTTCTTTGCTTTTTTCTGATTAATAAAAAAATTAATTCAAATAAACTAGCTATCTTATACAATAGACGAATACATAAAATGGAATATAATATAGGAGTAGGTGGGAGGACTAGATCTGTAAATGAATTGTGAAAATTTTGTTTCGAATTATAATAAGCAGTTTTTTACAAAGCGTCATACAAAAATTTGGTATTGCACATGTTTCATTATCAGCCCCTCCCCTTCTACTCCGGATAATCCCGGGGATCCATGTAGAAAGTTTGAAGCATATATTTCAAATAGCCGTTTTATTTCAGAAAGAAATATACATAGAAAAGAAAGAGATTGTTTTAAATATGATTCTCTATCAGGTTTACTTATTACTTTTTCATAACTAAAAAGGCAAAGCAAAATTGAACATTTAAAAAACAACAATTTTCTTGCACTGCTTTAAGAAAAAATAGTTACAAACAATAATAATAGTATGTATAATCTTCAATTTTTTTTGAATTTTTTCAAGAATACTGATTGATATAATCTTAAAATCAAATAAACAAATGAATCTAAAAAAGAAATGTTATTTAATTCAAAATAACAGAGGGAAGTTGAACATTCAAGACGAAACCAGCACATTTCTTTACTTACATAAGAGAAGACAGTTTTAAACAATAATAAATTAATTATAGAACTATTTTTGTTTAATTGACATTGATTATTTCCATACAAAGTGAAAAGCGGATACAAAGTTGAAAATTTCAGAAAAACACGCAACTTTCCAGCATTATTCAAATTAGATATCATTAGCAATAATATTAAATTATATTTAAAGTTAATTTTTCGACATTAATTAATTATCCACCTCTCTCTAATTGTAAATTGGACAAACAGTTAAAAATGTCAGATAACACCGCAACTTTCTAGCATTATTGAAATTGAATATTATTATCAATAATTATAAATTGTTCATACAATTATTTTTGTTAATAACAATTAAGTATCGCCTAAGTTTAATTGAAAATTTGACAATAAGTGGAAAAGTTTTTAAAAAACCGCAACCTTCCATCTCTATTCTAAGAGAAATTTTCTGAAAATAATAATAAATTGTGTAAACAATTTTTTTAAGCATCTAATTATGAGTTTGAAGTAGTATTTCATATATTAGCAACAATTTGCATTAAAAAACCTTAAAAAATACTAATTATCACTGAAAAATAGCAAAACTCATTTTTTTCAGTTATGGAGTTTTTTCAGGACCCTATAAAACAGACTTTTGGTGTTGACATGTTCAAAAATTATACTTTATTCGTATTCTATAGCTCATTTTGAAAAAAAGGTTGACTTTCAATACTTCCAGCTGATGGTAAGTCTTTTTCTGTATTTTTTCTTGAAATAAAAATTCACAAAACTGAAATGGCCAATTTTTTCACTTTATTTGTTTATATATAGTTGCTCAGTGACAACAAATTAAAAGTCCTGAATCAAAATTCTCTTCAAAATGTAATGCAGAACCGTTCTAAAAAAACTTTGAAATTGGTTAAAAAAAAACGACCTGTGGGTGATTATGAACAGTAAATTCCTATTCTCGGCTAAACTACCCTAAGTTAAGGGAAATTTCCCAAAAAATTGTAGCTATTATCTAATTTCCTAAATTTTAGGGAATTTTCCCCAATTCTCTAGTGAGTTATAAGAAATTTTAGGAAGATTTCCCTAAATCTTGGGGAAAGTGATTTTCTCCAACGAAAATGTGTATTTTTCTCCACTAAATAGTGGAGAAAATTTCCAAAATTTTGTACAGTGTAGTTTTAACGGATATTTCCAAAAACAGAGTGTTTATATCAACTATGTTTTACTTTTCTACAGTGCCCTAAATTTCTGTGTTAGTATATTTGAAGAAACAACATTCATAAAGTAGAAAAAGTCGATATATACTCGGTCTTTGGAAATCATCGTGAAAACTATTTTCTTTGAGAGAATCGCATTTACTTTTTTTTAAGAATTCATTACATGGGTAATAAATGAGAACTTCTTTGGAAAAAATACATTTGAAATGCGTAAGTCGTGTTTAAACTTACAAACTTTTTCTTATGGAAACGAAAGAATTGTAAGATCAGGCTATTCTGAAAACTGAAAAATTAAAAAAATTAATGTTAAATATATTCTTAGTGTTTTAGAGTAAAAAATCATGAAGATTACCCGCAAAGAAAATAGTGAACAAAAAGGCCCGACCAGCCCTTGACCAACCATCGAACAGGCCCCCACTGAAATTTTGACAACAAAAAGCCCAACTAGTCCCCGACTAGTACCCGACTGGATACTTTGTAAAAATTAATAACACGACTAGCCCCCGATTAGTGCCTGACTTGTAATAGAGCCAAATGGGGTTATTTCCAAACGGGATTTGCTCCTTCCTTTCACTAATTTTTATACTCGGCTACTATGAAAAATGTATCATTTTCATACATTTCTATTATTGAAATTCATAATATGTATTGGAATTGAAATATACGTATTTTCATTATCTTATTTAAAAAATTTTTTAAAATGCTTATTATATAAAAAGTATTTTCTTATTGAACTTTTTAATGGAATTTCTGTCGTTTTTCCAGAAATATAATTTGGTTTATTTTCAATTTTTTAAATCCAAAAATATATAACCTAGCGTCAAGTGTTTCGAAGAAAATGTATAGATTAATTTGATCGAAATATTTTATTAGTTAAAATGTTATTGTAGCTTATGTTGTTTTTCCAAGAAGTTATTTTTTTCTATTTTTAATGTTTTCTTGAAACAAAAGTTTATCACGAATCTGCATAGCTTTTTTAAATGCAAAATTGTTGGCCATTTAGGTATTTTCGTACCATTCATCTTTTTTTTTAAGTTTCATTTTAATTTATTTTCAGTGTTATTTTTCAGGATTAATTTTTGTAGTTATTTTTTGGGTGAGAAAAATTTTGCCATTTAATTTTTTTTGTAGCATGTGTCGTTTGTCTACAAATTTAATTTTTCTATTTATAATGCTGTTATTCACGGATAAAGTGAAAACTACGTGTCCTATAAAAAAGTGATTAGTAACAGATTTGCAGACCTTTCTCTGGTGCACAAATTTTTGTTATTTATCTTTTGTCGTATATTGCATAGTTTAACCAAAAAATGGAATTTTTTATTGTTCATTATGTTTGGTTACGTCAAAATTTTAATTTTTCGAAAAAATTCAAAAAGTTTTTATGGCAATCTTTTTTTCATCAAAAAAATTCATTAGGAGAAAATGTTCGCATACCAAAAACCAATCAAATAGATTCATTTTTCCAAAAGTCATCGTTCTCACAGGCAGACATAAATTCAGACGTGCAGGCAGACGCATTCATAAAAACCTGTTTCTCGGATTTAGAGGGCTTTAGATTGTTAAAATTTGACAAAACAGATTGGGGAGGAATAGGGGGAGGATCAAATTTTACACAAATCTATTTCCTTCTCTAATTAGAATGTAAAAATTCTAATGTCGATATCTCGATAACGATTAATGGCAAGGAGATTAAAAAAAATTAAAACATTAGGAATAGAATTAGTTTCGAAAGTCACTGCGATAGTCATTTAATTAAAAATTATTTAAATAAATCAAACTTTTGCGCAGCCGGTTGAAGTAGATTGGTTTCAGGACCTAAAATTTTCAAGCATGTCCGCCTCAATATACGGAAATGACATTTTAGGAAGACTATTAAAATCGATCAGTATTTCCAAAAATATCTTGCGCACCAAACAAATTTGAGCTGTTGAGACTGCAAATTTATATTTAATTATCAGAGTTTGACATTAGTACCTTTATAGAACGGAACATTGCTGGAATGCCCCTGGAACGTTACAAAGAAGACTTAACGTGATTGTTACTTTTAATAAAAAATATCTCCCGAACAAGACAAGAAGTTAAATTACAAAAAAATAGGAAGAAGACAGCGTTGTATCAGCATTGCATCAGCGTTACATCCTCCAAGTTGATGGATCATGTTGCGCGGCATCGATTGAATGTCCATTCATTGAAAATGAAACCTCCAAAATCAGAAAAACCTTAAAAGGATGAGTTTTTGTCGCCCGTGTCATGGGTTTTATTTCATCAGAATTTTGAAAAGTATTCCTTGGGCCTTTTCAACTTTATTATATATCTCTGAATCCCTGATGCAGATACGTTTTAAGTACTTTGTGCCCTAAGGCTTTTTTTACTACTTGCGAAAATTCCGATTGTCCAAGTATTTCAACACAATTATAATTACAAAAGATGTTTATCCACACATTAATATTACACTCAAGCCTTAAACGTGCAGAGTTAAATGTGTAGATATAATAGCGTGTATATTTAACCGTGTAGAGTTTAATATGCATAGTTTCTTCGTATAGAGTTTAATGTGTAGACATTAATGTGCCCAGTTTAATTTGTAGACTTTTTAATCAAGAAAATTTATATCTTGACTTTATATAACGTATAGAGTTGAATGTGCAGAGTTTAACGTGAAGAGTTTATTTGTGTAGACTTTAATGTTCAAGGTTTCCAATTTTCAAAGTTAGTGTGCAGAGTTGAATGTGCATGGTTTTAGCGTGTACACTTTATTCTGTACAGTTAATGTGTACGGTCTTAAAAAATTCATATATAAAAAGTTGTAGAGTTAAGCGTGGAGACTTGCACGTGTATACTTAAATGGGTAGACTCGACGTTTACGTGTAATGTGCACAGTTGAATAACGTGCAGATCCGAGATATGTAGTATCGACCGGGCCTTTTGAGCTTGAGGCTCAAAGCACGAGTCGAAGGTTATCCTGCGAGCGAAGCGAGTCTGAAGCGAATGAGAAGCGAATGGGAAGCGCGTGCGAAACGTAGACGAGTACGCAAAGCTGAAGGAAAATGCTACAAAGTCACGAGTAGAAATCGCCAGTATGCACGCGTATCACAGTAAATTTTTTAAAACCTATCCCAGAAAAATATTTAAACCTTTTTTCGAACTTTTCCACCAAATTGTCAATCCCATGCGGTAACACCAGCCAAATTCTGGCATAATTTTTTCTTCGAATTCTTAAGTATATTTTTACTTTGCCGATGTGCAAAGTTACTTATTTCTACAGTACACATGCGCCATTATTTCTCGCGCGAAGTCTGCTGGATTGAAACTTTTCGCATTGCATTCATAAGCATGGAAGTTCTCACTTTCCGGGTGGGTGTTGCAAGAAACCACCAGGCATTTCAAAAAACAAACTAATATAATTTTAGTAGGGACATCATCAATTATTTTAGTCTTAAAAAATTAGTTGAAAAATCTTGTCTTGAATAATTTGACCAATTTCAATACATTTTTTATCATTTGTTTATAGCAATTATGATTGACGCGCGAGTAGCTTTTTGTTAGTGCTCGAATTCCTCATACAAATTTTCAAATTATTCTCTAAATCCAGAAAAATACCTGTGATCTTATTCCGGTCAACAAACACTTTTTCAGGTAATTAATAGTAATAAATACTAATCCTCTGATGGCACACAATTTTCCAGCGTCCCGTTCATGGCGCACCTGGGTATGTAGGTACCCAGAACATACTGTGATCAAATTGAAAGGTGAATTTTAAATTTAAACTTCCCGGGATTTCCGAAACTGAACATTTTTTTTCCATAATTTCGTAGTACTGTTAGTGACATCTGTGCCAAATTTCACATCAAATTATTCATTAGTGTTTGAGTTACGCTTTTTTTGTGAGGTATTAAAATTTAATCCTGCGATTTTTACAATGTCTTTATTTATTGAACAAAGAAGATGCATTAAATTCTGTTTGCGGAATGCATTTTTGGCTGCGGAAACGTTGAGGATGCTGCAGAAAGCATTTAGGGATCAGTCTCTGTCTTCCAAGAATGTTTACAAGAATGTTTACAAGAGAGCATTGTTTCACAAATGTTAACACGACGCTCTTTGTCGAAAAAATTGAGTGTTTTTGGTACCATTCGAGATTTGACTCTTCTCAGTCCCAAATCGTTCTTCAAAATCGCTTGCACCGATCCAAATGATATTTGTAAACTATCAGCGACGTCTCTAATCGTCAATCGACGATTT
>NC_046664.1:107303308-107310698 GCF_010883055.1 Belonocnema kinseyi | reverse complement strand
CCGAAAATTCATTCCGCAAACAGAATTTAATGCAACTTCTTTGTTCAATAAATAAAGACATTGTAAAAATCGCAGGATTAAATTTTAATACCTTACAAAAAAAGCGTAACTCAAACACTAATGAATATTTTGATGTGAAATTTGGCACAGATGTCACTAACAGTACTACCAACTTGTGGAAAAAAAATGTTCAGTTTCGAAAATCCCGGGAAGTTTAAATTTAAAATTCACCTTTCAATTTGATCACAAATATTCGATTTCAGATATGAAAGCTGTTTAGAATACATATTTTTAAACTTTTCAGGAATGAAATAAAATCTTTAGAATGTCAGGAATACAGCTCGAGGCATCCTAACAATAGGATGCCAATGCGCGCGATCGACTGAGTCATACTGAACCAAAAATATAAACAATAAAAAGCTAACCAAGAAGTTAGCACTAGAAAGTCTTAGCTCGCGGAATTGAACAAGCTGAAGCTAGAAGTTGGCCAAAACTAAAAGATGCTCGCTCGCTCCATCAAAACATTAAAGAGCTTTGCTCGCCCGAGATAGAACTTTCATCATTTGATGAAGCGAGTGAGCACCTTTCATTTTTGGCCAAATTCTAGCCTCATCTTGCTCAATTACGCGAGCAAGACTTTCTAGTGCTAACTTCTCGTTGAGCTTTTTATTTGTTTTTATTTTTGGTCAAGTACGGTCAAGTCGTTTTGCGTGCGTTGGCATCCTCCCGTTAGGACGCCTCGATCTGCTTAAGTTTGGTATTGATATTTTAATCAGGCAAAAGATAATAAAATTTTAAACAAAACAAGTTTACAAAAATGATCAAAAATGATCGAAAATGGCAAACATCGCGTTTTCTTCAAGTATTTGCTTAAAATTGTGTAAAATTAAAAAAATCGTAGAGATTGCTATACTGTATACTTCCAACTGTAAGTTCGTGTTATTAGTTCTTTTGTCATCAAAAAAAGTATACTTATTTTTCAAATCTTAATATTGTGAATATATGCCCACAAAGCGCTTCAAATGCTTATAACTCGAATAAAAGCTAATGTTTGAGTAGGGTGACATGCCTTCCGATTCGGGCTTATTTTTCATCTAATTTAGCGACCACTACCCACGCACCCCTCTTCTTATATTCTTTAGAATTTTCACCAGAGGGTTAAATCTTCTAAATTAAAAATATTAAAAATAAAAGGCTCCATTAGTCAAAAGCATTGTTAAAAAATTTAATCTTTAAAAATGCAGATCAAAAATAAATTCTACTTTTTTCGAATTTAGGATTCTTTTTTTTCTGAAAATAAGATTTCGGTTTTTCATATTCAAATACCTGTAGTTTACCTGTAGGTCTTAATTACTTACAACAACATTTCTAAAATTATTATTCAAAGAGAAATAATAAACGGCTCTTGGCATGTAAGTATTAACGAGGAAAAAACCTAGGCTTTCTTTTCATCCAAACACAGAATACAAAAAGCATTCAACTCCAATAGGACTACACTTTGACAAAATTGGAGTTAAATCGAGCCCCATCAATTTTTAATTTGGGGAAGTTGAAAAAGTTTAATTGTAATACATTTCAAAGTTTTTAACGTTCCTGATTAAGCATTTTAATATTAACCCCTCAAACGGCACACTTGAAACCAGCATACGTAAATGGCATACTGGTGCGAATTCGGATGTTCTGATTTCAACTGAAGATTTGAAGATGAAAATTATATTTAAAATATAAGTACAAATATATGATTTTGGGGTAAAATTTCCTGTCTAATCTGTTAGGGCAGCTTAAATTTAATGAAAATTATATTAAGTTATACCAAAATGGTTTTTAAAAAACGTCTTCCTGAAAACTAGGAATTTTCAACAATCAAACCTTAATTTTTCAAAATTAAAGGTATTGTAATAAAACTAACGTGATTCTTCATTCAAATAGATGTTCTTTCATGAAATAAATATGCCAATGCCATAAAAGTAAAGTAAGCAATCTCAACGATCTGTAAGATGTTCTCTATTTTCGTTAGAAGTATGAAGGACAGCACACATTGTTATTTTTGTAGTATACGAGCATCTTATTCTAAAAATAGTGTTAAAAAAATTTGTGATGTGAGGGTGAGTCAGGAAAGAGTAAAAGTACATAGAATATTTAGGAAATAGAACAAAGTCTTATTACTTATGTTTTACAAAAAAAATTAGGATTATTTCATTGTGAACCTGTTACTCTTATGACAAACTTCATCAAACATTACTCATTAAAACCATTGCATTCAACATTGCTGCTTGTCATGCAATATATTTACTGATACATAAAATGATATTTTTATTGTTTATAATATTTCTGTTTATTTATAGATATAGTTATAAACTTTGAAACTAAATCATTAAAAATCATTAACTTTATAATTGCGCATCACGCTTTTTAAACTTCAACCATTTTAATCTAAAGTAGAACAAAATAATAAAGGATATAAAGCATTTTCATGTAAGGGGAAGAACTTTATGTCGCTTCTAGTGGGAAGACAATAATATCATAGGATGTAAAACTGACGTACTCTAATAAACTGTCACATTGACATATCAGAAAAAGTCGCGAGACAATAAAACACGCGAAAAGGGGACAGCAATATAGGAGATTCAATGTGGACAAAGTGAATAATGGAATTCGAAAATTATTAACATTAAAATGTCCCTGTACTATTTTTTACATAAATTCCATTAGAGTAGATAATTTCAGCGTGCTTTCGCACTAAACAACTATTTGTAGCACTCCTGGAGCATTTGGACATCGTTTATTTTTTAAATTCCTCTAACTTAGGCTTCTGATTCAATAGAATAAGACAATGTAAACAAATGTTTAACAATAATAAAAAAAAGAAACAATGATTATTTACACTTATTCCTAAATTCTGCGCCGGCCTTACTTCTGGTCGGCACAGTAAAGGGGTCCTATTTTCATGTCAACACTCAGGACCGCTTTAACAGTATAGCGCAGTGGCGCTCAGAGTCACGACGATAACAACAGAAGCAGTCAAGCTTGAAGCCGGCACAACATACGAGCGCACAGCATCCGGGTGGAAGTAATACAAAAAAAAAGATCAGCACTTTTTTTTTAATAAATATATTAGTGATTTTCATATCTTCGTCAATAAACTAAAATGATTAATCTAAAAATCTTTCTTTCTGAGTTTATGTGAGGAAAAGCTAAATATTCTAGGCAAATTAGGTTGAAAACAGGTCTTTTCTACAGAAAATACATAAAGTTTTTATATCTATCGCACGTAGTACATTATGGCATCTGACATTAATAGCAAAAGAGTTTCCCTCTGGCGAGTACATAGAACCACCCTTAAATCTAACAATCCCCGGAAATTGGTTTTTGGCGATTATTTGGAAAATGGTGCATCGGACGATAAAAATAGGTCAGTATGAAAAAATATTAAATATAATTCTGAACAAGAACGGTATTGTGCATTTTTCTTGTGCCGGTCAGAGTTTCTGAGTCATCCGCCTTTGGAGTGGAGAACGGGGGCGCGATGAATTTGAGCTAACAGCCCGCACGCGCTTTCTCTTGCACATAGCTTGAAATTGGGTAGTTTTTCGGTAAAATATATTTAACTAATGTTTTAGAGCAGACAATTTTCTATTAAAATTGTTAATTAATTTTTTGTTACATAACAAGAAGGTCACATGTATACATAACATTTTTACAATCGTGTTCCAACACAATTACAGAACATAAAGGTCCCACTGTTCTGTAACGCTGTTACTGTACGGATACATAACAGTTCTGAAATGCCGTAATGTCACTGGTATATATCGCAGAGTGATATAACTTACGTCACTAGAATGTGTAACGTTCCTGTCCTGCCACCCTGCCAGAGCTTCAGCTGTTCAGAGTCCTGAAATTCTTGGGCACAGAGCATTCGTTCGAAATGGTTCGGATGCTGGAACTTCTGCTGATTAGAATCTACATTTCTTCAATTACTTTATGAACAAAAACATGTGGATGTGTGTGCGTGTATCGATAGTATTGATTCCCGGAATACATGATGAACGCTTTACAATGAACTAGACACAGCGCCGCAAGTGGACACTTCCTTCGTTTCCCAAGGGAAAAGAAAGTAACGTGCATGAGGCTTAGAGCAAAGCAAAATAATTTGTTGGTGGGGACGACTTGTCCGCTGTGACGCGGACGGGATGGGCTTGACAGGTGGTCCCCCAGCTTGAACGAGGTGCTTTCTACCATCGCGGACAATTCGGGTAGGTCGGGTGAGGTAGGTGGCGAGCTAGGTCGATGGAGCTGTCCAGTTGAGCCGGGGCGGCCTATGTGGGCCACGGCTACCGTCTCCTCAGGGTGCCTGAAATAAGTTTGTTTGGGAGCACCCAATGCCACGAGACATTGGCACCCGAGGAACGGATATGGGAGCGCCCATTGCTCCGTCACTCAAGCCAGAAGTCCTCTAGGTGTCAGTCAAAAATCTGAAAGCATTAATGTGGACGTGCACAGTCATGTGTCTCTTATCTGTACACGTAGACCTGTAAGTTGAAAACCTGATCGTATTATTTGACATATGCACAGTTAAGAGGCTCCATCTGTATACGATCACAATCGTGTCAGTAGCCATTAACGTGCAAAGTTGTTACGCTATTCCTCGACGTGCACAGTTGGAAATTTTCCATCTGTGCATGTGCAAAGTTGGGGGACTCCCATATGTGCACGTGCAAAATGAGGATTTTCCAATATGTGCGCGTGCACAGTCAGGAGTCAACCATCTGTGCTCGCGAAA
This sequence comes from Belonocnema kinseyi, assembly GCF_010883055.1. Lineage (NCBI taxonomy): Eukaryota > Metazoa > Arthropoda > Insecta > Hymenoptera > Cynipidae > Belonocnema > Belonocnema kinseyi. The sequence continues at coordinate 107,305,918 of NC_046664.1, read as the reverse complement.
TATTGCTGGGGAAGAATCTGTTCACGCCTGAGTGTCGACGTGCACAGTTGTGCCTATGACCAGTGGTGTTGTCAAAAAAAGGTAGCCTGACGGTACAATCATTGAAACTTTTGAACACTATTGTACACACACATGCACGCGCGTCGACCCATTTCTCACAAAAAGCATTTTCTACAGGTCATTTTTGACGTGAAATTTCTCGCTCTTTTCAAATCCGCAGTCAAAAAAAGAGGTTCTCATTCAAGAAAAGTGTCTACTCTCTGTTTGATCTTGGCTATTAACTGCAAGGTCAAAATTGATGGTACAATAAAATACTCCCCTCGGTCCTGGTGAACCTTTGTCCGAAACATTTCTTCGTAGATAAAGTATTTTAGAACATATTTGGGCATATTTTGGCAATTAACCAGTAAAATCTTGGCACCTTAGAAAGCGCCAATTATAAGGACGATTAGTTTAACAGAATATTCAGGATACAATTGTCGCAACTTCCTTATAAGATCTCTATACCTCTCTTTCTTTTCATCCTCCTTGGCTATGATGTTTTTGTTTCCTGGTGCCGAAAATTCAATAACGAACATGGTTCGCTTCTCGAAGTCAAGAAGAACCATGTCAGACCTCGAGTGTGTAACAGAAGCAATTGTCCAGAATATAAAGTTCCAGTATTATACGACTTTTTAATTTTTGATTATTCTTCTCTTTAATGCATGTACTTAAAATCAATTGAATTTTTAAGTTCTTACTTGGTTGTATGTTGTATAAAATCGTCAGACCCCACTAAAGGGTTGCATTTCTTATTGAAGTATTTCTTAACGACTTTGTCATATTTTAACTTAATAATCATTTGATCATCCCCCACTTAACTGACCCTTTTCACAGGCACCTTTTGTTTTCAAGCAGACAAAAATTAAGGAATTTAACTTTTTAATTCTTCAATGTAAGATTTAAAAATAATATATTTGGAATCAATGAGTTTTTACGATTCCGCGTCTATACAATTTGTCTTTTAAAGTTAAAAATTGTACATTCTAAATATATTATTCTTAAATCACTAATTGCAAAATTTAACATTATTGCAAGTGTCTGAGATTCAGACTTAGAAACGTATATGATATTGTTGTCCTGAAGTGGGTTTTATTCTTTCCAAAAACTGAATCCTTAATATACACTGTAGACTTTCAGCAAACTATTATGATGAAATTAAGTTTTTCGTAGAAAATCTTCTACCCCGTCTATTTATATTAGCCCATTAGCATACTTTATGGTAAACTATCGCCATTCTCATGTTGACTGATCCTCTCAAGCGGGCTACCCTTGTTCATAAACAGGCAAAAGTGACGAAATTTAACAATTTTTTAACTTTTCATTGCGCACTTTAAGAATAATATATTTAGAATCTGCAATTTTTTGCAATTACATGAATAAATAATTTGGATAAAAAAGATCAAAATTTAGCAAGCAATAGTATTATTGCTTAAGTAAAATTGTTCAAATTTCAAGCTTCTTCAAACAAATTACATATGCCAGGAATAAAAAAAGATAGATTTCGAATATCTGATTTTCGAGATCACCAATTTCAAAATTATTTTTTTTTTTGCAGTTTGACATTTTTACCTGCTTACTTATAAAAGTCTTTTACTAATCGTACACTGACCAGTGTTCCATAGATAATAAACCATTTTTGTGTTTATTGCAAGCGCCTGAGACTCTGAGACTCTAATAGTCAGTTCGGTGCGCAACTTCAGACTATGTTGTCGGTCGCTCAACAATTGCATACCCATCACAGGCATCCTTCGCTTTTTCAAAAACTAATTATAATGCCATTCTGAAAATTGGGGGCTCTATAAAAAATTACCTCAGCTTTAATTCTAAATTATGTAAAAATAAATAAAACGTTTCGAAATTCGAAAAAAGTCAAATTTATTTTTGATTTTCATAAATCATAGTACAATTTTTTTGACATTCTGGAAAATGTAAAAAATCGATCGAAAACCTTTCGAGTGAAATTTTCTTCGACGCATCATGAAAAAAGGTACTAGCGTTTAAAAATAAGATTTTGAACCAGAACCCTAAAAATTGTACCCCCATCACATGCATCTTTCTAATAATCGAAGATGAATTAATTTGTCACCCTGAAAATTGGAGGTGTTATAGGAAAAATCGCAAATTTCTTTCAAAACTAGTTTCAAACAAATAAAAATTGTCGAAATCTGAAGAAAAAAAGTCAAATTTATTTTTAATATTCAAAAATGATGCTATAAGTTTAATGCATGTTTAAACGCGGCTAGGGCGCACGACTGTTGGGTCTCGCGCTTCGCGCTCGATAATATATTTATCTCGCGCTACGCGCTCGATCTCTTTGCATAAATTTTTTTAAACTACAGGTTTAAGCATCGACAACAGTAATTTGGTGATTGTGAATTCTCTTTTGTTAAAGCTCCTTCGGCTTTAACGAACACATTCTCATCACGTATCTCGTGCTTCGCACTCGAGTTTATCTCTAAGATTTTATATTACACCATTAAGCCATTTCCCTTTCGGGGTAGGCGTGACTCACTCGGCAGGGGAAAGGAGTAGTGTGTGGAGGGATAGAGATTTTTCAGATTGATCCAG
>NC_046664.1:107301828-107303208 GCF_010883055.1 Belonocnema kinseyi | reverse complement strand
CTAATCCCTCTGTAATTATTGCACTCGCTTTTATCTCCTTTTCTCTTGTATATTGGTACTATAATCGCTTCTTTCCAATCGTCTGGGACGTCTCCCATCTCGGAACATAAGTTTATCTATTCGCAAACTCTATGTGGTATGTACTCGCCACCGTGTTTAAGCATTTCAGCATTAATACCGTCTACCCCGGCAGCCTTACCGTTTTTCAAGTTCTTAATTATATCCCTAACCTCAGTTACACAGACTTTTTCAATTGAGTTTTCCAACGCATCGTGTTCAACATCGCAGTTGTGGTGTCCTATAGCTTCATCTCCGAATTGCCTCCTAAAATAGTCTCTGAAAGCCTTTAGTATTCCATCTGCATCATATACCATTTCCCCCTTACTATTTATCATGTTGACAATTTCTGTACTTTTGTTTCCTTTCATTTTTTTATGAAGTAGTGTCCTGCTTCCTTCAAAGTCGTTTTGTATTTTTATCTCTTCTTCTGCTCTAATTGTATCTTTACTTTCTTTAACTAATCGTTTAAGTATCCTGTTTTTGCGTCTATAATCATTTCTACGTCTACTTATTTCCTCATTGCTAAGACCTGCGATGTTCAAAGTTCTCTTGTACGCTTCTCTTTTTGCTTTTTGGGCAGCCTGAATTTCATCATTCCACCACGCATCACCTCTTCCTACAACTGCGGTACCACACACTTCGATCGCGCATCTAACAAGGATATCCCGTAACATCCGGTTTCTGTAGGTTCTCAATTTTGATTCGCGTTTGTTTTGCTTTCTTGGGTCTCTTTTTTCTCCAACCCCGACCTAAGTTAATTTTTGAGATCAGAAGGTAATGATCAGTATTGCACTCAGGACCCCTCATGACCCTTCTATCTTTGACTAACTCTCTAAGTCTTTCATCCGCAACAACAAAGTCAATTATACTGCGGCTATTTCCTTTAGACCAGGTGTACATGTGGATCATTTTATGCCTAAACCAAGTATTTGTAATAAACAGACCCCCTTCTAAGCATAGACCAACTAGTTTATCTCCGTTATAGTTTGTTCTTGGATCCCCAAAATTACCCAATATTCTGTCTGTATCCTGATTTTGGATGCCCACCCAACCGTTCATGTCTCCTAGTAGAATTATTCTTTCCCCATGTTCGCAGATGTTTATTGTGTCATTTAAAGTGTCCTAGAAGGCGTCTTTTATTTCTCTAGGGTCACTGTCAACCGGCGCGTAACAAGCTATAATAAATAGTCTTCTGATTCATACTTTCATTCTAGCCCCCAGCAGTCTGGGAGATACGAAGCCATGGTCTCCGAGATGCTGCTTTGCTCTTTCATTCAAAATGAGACCTACTCCTTGTTTACCATGTGATTCACAGTCTAC
>NC_046664.1:107296592-107301728 GCF_010883055.1 Belonocnema kinseyi | reverse complement strand
AAAGTTCCAGTCCTTTCCGAGGCTATTTTGTAGTTTGTATTATTCATTGTTTAGATTATACGCCCAACTAACACCTTTATGCAGTAAGTTTATTTTCTGAGTTGAAATCATGTCAAAGTTAAGTATCAAATCGTCATATGGTGGAGATTGTAGTTTTAACGTCAGTCCCACTAAAAACTTCAGTTAATAAGGGAGGGTTAGGAGAGGGGGGGAGATAGAACAGGAACCGAGAGAGTCGTCTTGGGTTTGTGTTTTTGTTTTCATGCTGAGAAACTTAATATTTTTTTAAAAAGTACTATTTTATATATAAAAACCCTAATTTTTGACCCTAAATATTAAAAAGTTACATCATTTTTGGTAAAAAACGCGTATTTTCTGATTCCTTGGTAAATTTGATTGTTTTTCGCAGTGTTAAAAATAAAATTTAACTTTATATACCAATTTATTCTTTAGAAGAGAAGTTAAAGAATACCCAAAAACATTTGTGAACAAAAATATTAAGAATTAAACTTTTTACAACTGTTTAAAAACGCGGGGGTCCAAAAGATTCCAAGTACAATCAATATATTTGATCATTTATCTACCAGGCAGTCTGATAGGTACCTGAAAATTCTAAGAGATGGCATTAGTATTCACTAATGTGAACCATTTTCGTCAAGCTTGATCCTTCAAATGACGCCTGTCAAAACTTCAGCCATTTATGTTTACGCATTTACAAGTTACATCACTGAGAAGCGACTAATCTCCGAGTTTTTTTTAATATGGAAAAATCTGAGTTTCGAGTTTTGATCAAATACTACTATCTTCGCAAGAAAACGATATGCGAGACCAAGGCCAAGCTGGATAAGTATTACCCGGACTCTGCACCGTCGATTGGAACGATTAATAAGTGGTTTACCGAGTTTCGTTGTGGCCGTACGAGCACAGTTGATGCTGAATGATCTGGGCGCCCAAAAGAAGACACTACACCAGAAAATATCGAAAAAATCCATGATATGATGTTGAATGATCCCAAAGTGAAATTGAGAGAGGTAGCTAATGCTGCAGGAATATCATTGGAACGTGTGGGCAATATCGTGCATTCAGTTTTGGGCATGAAGAAGCTTTGCACGCGATGGGTTCCGCGTTTGCTCACAGTGGACCAAAAACGAATTCGTGTGACAACTTCCCAGCAGAATTTGGCATTATTTTCGCGTAAGCCGACCGAGTTTTTTCGCCGATTCATAACCATAGATCAAACCTAGATCCACTGCTACACTCCTGAGTCAATGCAACAGGCAAAACAGTGAGTTCCACCGGGCCAAAGTGCTCCGGAACGTCCAAAAACGCAACAATGGGTGGGAAAGGTTATGTCCTCCGTATTTTGGGATGCACATGGCATAATATTCATGGACTATCTTGAAAAAGGTAAAACCAGAACCGGAGCATACTATTCATCATTATTGGACCGATTGAAAATCGAAATCGCCGAAAAACGACCGCATTTGAAGAAGAAAAAAACCGCTTTACCATCACGACAATGCGCCTGTTCATTCATGCTTAGTTGCACAAGCAAAATTGCATGAAAGCGGCTTCGAATTGGTTCCTCAGCCACCGTATTCACGAGACCTGGCCCCCAGCGACTATTACTTGTTCCCTAACCTGAAGAGATGGCTCACCGGTAAGCGTTTCCACTCAAATGAGGAGCTCATAACTGAAACTGAGGCGTATTTTGGAGACCTTCCGATCGAGTACTTTTCGGACGGTATCAAAAAGTTAGAAAATCGTTGGACTCGCTGTATCGACCTAAAAGGAGAGTATGTTGAAAAATAAAACCGACTTTGGCCAAAAAAACGTCTCCGTGTTTCATTTTTCAGGGCCTTATCAGACTGCCTAGTAGTTGACACGGAAGTACCCTACCTGTAGAGAATTTCTAAAATAGGATTAAAAAAACATGCTTTTATCACAAAATGTACGGTTAAAGTTACATTTTCGGCTTAACATCCGAACTAGAATAACATATGAAGAGTAAAAATACAACCCGAGTCGAATTTTAGACCCTACTTTGAAGTTGCAGCTCCTTATTAGAACCTGCTTTGACGCTATTTAAACTTATAGCCCCTGCTTTAAAATGTTAACTCGTAGAGAATGAAACATTAGAGCCTACTTTGAGGCTGCAACACCTCTCTGAAGCCACTTTGAATCTTTAGAACCTACATTTTTATAACTCAAGACCCTACTTTGACGCTGTTTAACCTCCCCTTCAATAATGACCCTACATTGAATCTTTTGAGCCTTCAATGTTCGAACTTCATCAAAATAAAGCAAAAATTATTTCTTACTTAGGTTAATTGAAGTCATTAGTCATCTTAATGACTGAATGTACACTAAATTAAAAAAAAATTAATTCAAGATTTAACCTTATTGTCACTGATTATTTATATATAAATCAATACTTCTTTGCAACGCTTGATCACAGAAAAAAAATTTCGCTCAACTGAAAATGCTGAAAATTTGTATGAGAATGATATTCATAATGGAAAATTACTTATTATTGTCGAATAATAAGTAATTAGAAACATTTTTATCAATAATTAATGAATGTTTGTGTATTAAACATTCATGTCTCAGGCGAAAAAATTATGTATAGATTATATATAGTGTGAAGTTTTATATATAATATTCATGTGTTTTATATAAAAAATGTATAAAACAAATAAATATTATATATAATACTACACACTATTTATAAACTATACATAATATTTCCGCCTGGGGTAGGTGATTGAGAATCACAAGAAATTATAAGAATAAAATATTTTCTATAGCTTACAACAAATATTATGTACGAAATAAAAAATTTGAAATATATATTAAAATATATATTTAATAATTATAATTAAATTCACAGATTGCCATTACATTTTTATTACAGTATTACAGTTAATTTATTTGCAATATGATATTATGGAGAAAATAATTTTTTCCAAGGAACAGTACCACTTTTCCAATGGTTCAGTCATTTTTGTCACTAAACAATAATAATTGAGAGGAATATTATTACTTACGTGTCTACCACTTCATTTAGGAGAAAACAGAATTTTTTTTGTTAGAAAATGTTAACTGTCCCAGGCGGAAATATTATATATAGTTTATGCATAATGTATTATGTATAGGCTCTATATAAAAAATTATATATTTTTTATACATATTCGGGTATTTACAATTTATATAATAGGAACATAATTTTTCTTTATATAATCACCTTCTTGGACAGAATGTAAGTATTCAATTAAGTGGCAATGACGCTGGTATAAATGGTCATGCACCAGGTTGCTAAAAGCACCATTTACAGGAATTGTCACAAAAATTTAATTTCGAGCATACAAATATCAACTTCAAATGTAGTTGCGATGACGCTGGTGTACCTGATCGTGCATCAAGTTGCTAAAAGCATCTTCTACAGGAATTCCCACAAAATTTAAAGTTCGATGATAAAAATATCAACTTCAAATGTAGGTTTGACGGTCCTGGTATGAGAATTCCTGTAGAAGATGCTTTTAGCAACCTGGTGCACGACCAGGTACACCAGCGTCATCGCAACTACATTTGAAGTTGATGTTTATATCATTTAAATTAACATTTTGTGAGAATTCCTGTAGAGGATGCTTTTAGCAACCTGGTGTATGACCATTTATATCAGACTCATTGCCACTTAACAGCATACTTCAATCCTGTCCAAGAAGGTGAAAATTATGTTCTTATTATATAAATTGTAAATACCCGATTATGCATACAAAATATATAATTTTTTGTATAGTGTCTGTACATAATACATTATGCATAAACTATATATAATATTTCCGTCTGGGGGTTTAATATTTTTATCATATTTATTGAAGAATAAGAACAGCAAAATGTATGAAAAATAATTGACTACTCATTTCGAATTTTGAGACGACGAGATAATTGAGTATAAAACCAGTACTGTAATTGTTAATATAAACTTATTTCCTAATGAATATTAGATTCAATCTTGAACTCAATATTTGTATTTTTCAGTATAATTGGATTAATTATGATGCTGAAAGACTTTTTTGAAAAATCTTTGCTTAATAAAAAGATATTATTATTGAAATCAGCAAGTTTCACATTGTATCCATTTAAGTAATAAGTAACACAGAATCAAATTGAAATGTTTAGCCTCAAGTTCTTTTAAAGTGTACAATGTAGAATACTTATAAAAAACAGAAACAATGTATATTGAACTCTTCAAAAATCGTTTCAAATATTTAACGACACAGACAATAAAAAAAAGTAATTATTGAATTAATTGTGTTGGATATAAAAACATTTTTAACCTTGAATTATTGGACAAGTGCAAATGATTTTTATCGAAGACATCCTAACGCGTTCCGTTAGTTGAATCGATTCGGGAGTTCGGTACTCAGTGCGTGCGTGCAATCTTGGGTTCGCTTCTTAGTACTTGCGGATTTTTCAGTGCATAATGCTTTAATGTCATATTCAAAAAATTCTATTAAAAATATGTCTAAAAAATAATTGCGAATATCCTTGATACTTATATCACAGATATTATTATTTTTTTCTAATAAATAATAAAATTAATTTTTATTCATCCATATTAGTGTGAGATTATAGAGAACCTGCTTTGATGCCACAAGTCCTACAGTAGTAGTTTGAGCTTTAAAAAATGGTCAATTTATCTAAAATGTAGACCCTACTTTGACACTTAACGTGGAAAAACGGCCGATTTCGTACACTTTTAGCGTCAAAGTAGGGTCTAAATTACATTGAAATCGCTGCTTATTTAGAACCTACTTTACAGCTTCCAGCCTCTATTAAGGTAGAAGTTACGGCTTCAAATTAGGACCTAAATTTCGACTCGGGAACGGTGAATTTTTAGGGTCAAAGATCAGATTTAAATTCTCTACTAGAATTCGGGGCCAGCATGTGATGTAAAAGGATAAACTCCAAAGGTGAAGAGTCCAGAGAGAAAGATCAGGTGTCAGATCGGATTTGAATTCAAAATTAGACTTCCAAGCAGGAAAACGGCTGGAACGTTCGTTCCATTACGTTACGTTACTCAAAAAGTACAAGATCTCTTGTTTGCTTTTATTTCCGCTTTGAGTGAGTTGA
>NC_046664.1:107291656-107296492 GCF_010883055.1 Belonocnema kinseyi | reverse complement strand
ATGTAATATTTGATGCAAATATCTTCTAATATTTACAGAATATGTACGACGCACAATAAATAGACTGAAATATCGACCGTTTAAAAAATTCTAAACTCCCTTCCGCGGATGACACTATCACGATATATTCTTTTTATGTAAAATTACATAAAATAATCAATTTTTAATAATTCATCAGGTGCATTTTTTCCCATGAAATAACATGAAAGGTGACAAATTTCTGTGCCCAATGATCCGAAATTAAAATGCTTTTTAAAACATGCAAGAAGATAATTTCTGGAAACACCGACAAAATGTCGAAGTTACGTATAATTTTCGTAATAATTATAAATTTAAAATAAATTAATCTAAATTTTAATAAAATTTGTCTTTTACCTAGTTAAATGGCTTTTTTGGACAAAGTTACGTAACACCTGGAGGGAGGGGTCTAACAAGAAATAGGTTCATGGGTTTAACCTACATAAAAAAGAGTTTAAAAATTGTTACTTGCAAACGAGAAAAGACGACTAGTTTCAAAAATGATAAATAAAATAAAAAATAGTAATCACAATGTTCACTTTTTTCAACAAATGGCATTATTCATAAGAAATTGTTTTACAAGTGTGTTGTTGATGCTCACAGTGGATTTTCATCATAACTTCGCAACTACTGCCAGTTTTTTATGATTTGAAAACATTATTTTAAAGCTAATGATATAAACTTCCGGTTTAAAGTGTAAGATTTTAGAGCAAGACTGTATAGTTACCTCCCAAGGAAGTGGCTTCATGTCAAGGGGAAAATTTCTTGGGGGAGACTATTTGACTTTGAAAGGACTCGGAAGAGTTAGTGATCGACCTGCGAAGGGGTTTCATGTCAAGGGTTCTATCGCTTGGTGGTGGTTGTTGCATTTCGAGTAATGAACACAAACACACAATCACCTAACGTCCTAAAACACTAGGCCAGTGCACTTAATGTGCTGGGGTCGATTTGCGAATCGGTCAGGAAAACACAGCGGGTGGTGCCTTCCCCCTCCATACTACTACCTTCGCCGCTTCTCGTCGTTCGAGAGCGGAAGGTGGGAGGAAATTTTTCGCTAGTTGACTTCACCATTTTTAGTTTTTCCTTCCTTATAAGTATATGTCAATTTACTTATTCATTTATTATTATTATTATTATTAACTATTATATTTTTCAACGAGAGTAACAAAAATTTTGTTTGGCAATTTAACTACTTGATTGAAAGTTGAACTACTTTGTTCAAAATGAATTAATTATATTGATGGAGAAAACTCATCATTATGGTGATAATTTCGCATGAATAAACACACATGCACACAGATGCGAATAAATTTAAAAACACAATCAATATTTTGTTGAAAACAATTTTATTTTCAGAAAATTTAACCTTTTTATTTTTGATTGAAAATTTATCCTATTTTTAGTCGACACTTTAACTATTTGTTTGAAAATTCGTTGTTTTTTTTTAATTTGTCTGTTTCGGCAGAAAATTAATGTTCTTCATTGTAAAATAATATTTGTAACTAAAAATTTAATTATTGGGTTCAAAATTCATCTTTTTTGACAGAACCTTTATTTTTTCCGTTTAAAAATGAAGCTACGTTTTCAAAAATACGAGAACCCCCTTCCCGTTTCTAATTTAAAAAGTTCCCTTCGGTTTCATTTATTAAATGCCTTAAGTAAACAAATAGGACCATTTTTAACGGAAATATATAGGAGAATAATAGGAAAATAGATTATTTTAAATAAAATGAATCTTTATTATACTATATTGAATTCAATAGGAAAAGCTTAATGTTTCAAGTCAAAATAAAGCAAACAAAAATCATCAACCAAAGATTTTCATTCACAGCCGAATATTTTATCTTTTAAACAAAAAGAACCTGATTTTTTAAACAGAAAAAATTCATATTTAACTCAAATAGACGATTTTTTAAAGAAAAGAAAAATGATTTTTCATTAAAATTGGCCAATCTTCAACCAAATCGATTTTTCTAAATTTAATATTTTGTTCTTCACACCAATTCTGTTATTAAAGGTTCTAGTTTTTCTAAGGATTTTGAGTAACTTTTGAAATGGTTTCAGTCAGTTCGAGAATGACTTTTTTAAAAATTTTTTAGCTAACACTTCGAACTATTCAACTTCGATATTCTCAAATTAAATCAGTAATTTAATATCTTAAAATTAAAACAGTTTAATCTTAAAATCAAATTTTAAAGCCAAAAAAGAAAAAAATTTCCACCAAATTGTTGAATTTTCGAGCCACAAATACGAAAACTGAACAATAAGTTCAGTTTTTAAACAGAAGAAAACATTTTCAACTGAGAAAAACGATTTTCCAATTAAAAATGATCAATTTTTGTACCAAAAGAAATTAATTTTAAACAAAAGAGTTGAGTTTTTAGGCTAAAAAGTCAAATTTATGAGAAAATTTTTTGCTTTTGAATTTTGGTTTACCAGTTCATTTCTGAATGAATATTATACCAACTTTTAGTTAAAAGGTAAGTTTAGTCTAAAGTGAAATAAATAGCTAAAATGTATGAGTCAGTCCTAAGCCTGGGTAAAGTGTGAAGGAAAATTCATGGGAAATGTGAGTCGACCATTCGACGAGGGACTGTGCACTGAGTAATTTTCCTGCCTACTACCTCGAATCAAGCATGGCAGTCCTCTTGGGGTTCAGTAGTAGTCTGTAGCGATCTCTGAGAATTCTTTAAGTAGTCACGAGTAGTCAAGTACTAGTATTGGGAGTATTCGGAAAACCCGAGAGGAAACCGAGCTAGTGGTTCCAGTAGTCTGGTTAAGTTCGGATCTGCGCACCGAGGCGTGCGCAAGAGACTTAGCCAGTCGAGACCCCGCATTTGCACCTGCATTTGCATAGATCTACAGATTGCTGGCTGAGATTTTTTCATTGTTAATTATTTATTTTATTAAATTAATGTTACGAATCATGAAAGCAGATTCGTAGCTAAAATGTTGTATTTTAAATTACACTACATCAAGTTTTAACTTTAATCAAGAATGCTTTGGGTACTTTGATTCATTCTTTTGGATTTTTAAACTGTAACTAATGTAAAAAGGAAGCGGATAGGAAAACAAAATTAAAGAGAAAGTGAATACAATTTAAAAAACTTTTTATTGTCTGAAGATTTATTTTTTGAATTAAAATTCTTTAATCGTATATAAAAATTTCAGAATTTAAATAGCAAATAATAAAATATTGAATTAATTGTCAAACTCAGAATGTAAATATTTTCCAATTTTTCATTATTCACTATTTGAATTTTAAAGTCTTTGTACGATTAAAGAATTAAACATTTAAAATTAAACATGACGAACGTTAAATCACGGCTCCGTCGATATTACATCAACAAGAATTTGTCTCTTGATTTTTTATTTGGGATATCCTACAAGTATTTTTCAATAAAAAAAGAATTCTTTGCCGGAGCCATTTTTTTAATATAATCAATTTAAAAAAATATATACCAAGCGGTTTTGAAAACGAAGCGACATATAAAGAAAATACGAAGGCTAAATTGTTCTTTGGAAAAATTGTTACAAAAAAATCTCCTTCATAATTTTCAATATTACTACATTTTTACAAAAACTTGAATTCTTTACTTCATTATAAATATCTTTTTTCTTGTTTTCGATATAATTACTTTCAGTAGAAAAGCTAGAAATATGCCCGTCGTCAAATGTTTTTTTTTTAACACTTAAAACTTTTTATCATTAGCTGATAACTTCTTTAAAATCAAAAAATATCTTCAGATAATTAGAAAAACAATTTTTTGTCTGTTCTGATTTTGTTAATGGTATAAAAGAGTAAAACCGAATTTTTACCTCTAAAAGAAGAATCAAGATTTTCGACAAAACGAAGGGAGAATAAATATTATTACGGATAACTTTTTGTAACAATTTTTCCAACATACAATTTTGCTCCCATAACTTTCAAGGATTTCGTACATTTAAGTCGATTTTATCTCAATGGACCCGTGTAAAAGTGTTTATACACTTTTACATTACCTGTTCTTTTATCTAAAAATAAAATATCTGCATTTTTCTGCCTATTATTGTGAATATCACGTCTGTATTTTTCTACCTAATATGAATATAATATTATACTCTTCTTAACAAAATGAAGTGAAGTATTATAGAAATAAAAATCATTTTCGCAATTATTCTCTATTGAATTACTCTTTCGCTCACCCCCACTTATCTATATTGCAGTCAATAAGACAAAAAAGACAGTCGCCCGTGGCGGTTGTTTGGTGACGGTAGGATTTCCCAAAGTCTAAAGCATTTTTAAGTAGTATGAGGAGTGGTCACAGTGATCACGGAGTAGTACCTTTAGCGGTCTTTGTAATAGTCTGTTAGTGCACAGCCCCCCGCCATTGACGGCGAACGCTAAGAAGCGAAGAAGATAGTAGCATGGAGGGGGAAGACACCGCTGAATGTAGACATCTAGCTGATGATTGCCAAAGGACCGCTAGAAAGGACCGCCAGCCTGACCTGACTGATTCTCTACAGCCTGGCTACCCGAGTGAAAATACTTGGACTTGAGTTCGACTTGATGAATCAAGACGAACTTTTTTTGACTCAGAAATGAGATTTATATTTATTTATTCAGAAATAATTTATAATTATTAAATTAATTTATTTTAATTTGAAAGTTCCGAATCTGTGGGTCTGAATGAGTATAACACTGCAACATTTTCTTCAAAAAATAAAAATTGTAATTTTCTAAAAGGATCTCCTAAGCCGTTAGAAATACGTAAAACGCAACATTTTCTGTATCCTCGTCAAATAAGTGTAGCACAAATAAAAATCCGTCAATGAATT
>NC_046664.1:107283008-107291556 GCF_010883055.1 Belonocnema kinseyi | reverse complement strand
AAAATTGTTTAATAACAAACAAAGATTAGCTTTTATGACATTAGTTAATCAAATTATCCTCTTTCAAATAAGAATAGATTTTTAGTGTGCAATTTTCATTTGCTTTTGCCGCTTTCTTTCTTGTGAAAAAGACTGATATTTTTTGTAAGTCCTAATGCGACTGTGAATTGGTGACATTTTGACTCTGAGCGTGACAGATATAGATTTTTTTTGGGCCTAAAAACCCAGCTGCATCGTTTTTAGGAATGAAAACGAACGGATGCTGACAATGTAAAGATTACAATAAAAAAAAATATTTTCTGATATTATGTAAAAAATCATGCACTCCAAATAAAACGTACAAAAATTATTATTCAGAAGAATTTAATAAAACGGTGAGAAATCATTGCAACAAAACATAACATATCCCGTTCAAAGATGCAGGGCGGCGATTCAATTATTAATATTATTTTTATCAAGGACAATTAGAATATTGATCACATCAATTACTGGGACGCATCTGTTGCCAAGAATCGATTTAGACTCCTTAGTTTGTTTTATCACGAAATCGTGCCTGATTTGGAATGGAATTGGTTGATTTTATATTCTTTCTTTCTCCAAGAGAAATTCAACTATTGCCCCATAAAATATAATACCAATACAAAAGGCTTTTCATAAGGAAAGCCCATTATCAGCGTGCAATTGTATTACTTGTTCAAAAGGCATAAATTCGACACATTTTGCTCTCCCTTCTTTCCACTCCCTTGTGCGGATCTTTTTCCGAGTTTCCACTGCCCCAGTAATTCTCACATTTCTTGACCAATTGGAAATTCTACTTTCAATAGTTAAACATCGCTGCATCAGGTCAGAAAGCAGTGGGCGAAATTTTTCTACTAGTAGATGAATTAAAAATTACAATTTCGGAAGAAGAAGCACCCACGAACTTACTGCTTACCTATGGATCGCCTGGTTGTCCAAATTAATACTTCTAAAAGATTCAAATAATAATTAATAAAAAAAGTAACCAAACAATAAAAGTGAAAGAAAATTTTAAATACGAAGCGAAAATTGAAGATATAATAAACTTATATAACAGATCATCTTTTTGAAAAGGGAAGCAGCAGTTTCAAGAACTGAGACTGACGACGTCAATTTTCCTTGACCATGCACAATTTTTTGAATTAAAGACGCCCTATGACCATAGAAATTTTTATTGAACACGCTCAATGATTTTCTTACAAACCCATTTTGAACTTCAGTTAAATTCCCTATCATAATCACTTGCAAAAAATTAAAACAATTGAATTGCTCTCAGTTTTCGTATTTCTAGAAAGGGTCATACAATTATGTGTTTCGATTTTTTCCAGTGAGTATGACAATTTTTTCGTGCACAAAATAAAAAGTTGTTTCCTTTCGTACAGTACAAGTCCGATAACTTGAAACGTCATCACTCGTAAAAAAAACTTTGTAGCTAAATAATTATTCAAATATTCTTTAAAAACTTTTCTTTTCCTTATATGGACGAAAAGTTGCTGCAAATTTTGTCCACAGTGGCAAGAATACAGACTGTCGAGAAACATTGTACACTCAATCTCTGCGTAGACGAGCTCCGCCTTGACGAACGTTCGCGTTGAAGAGCAAGATTTGGCTTGCCATAGAGAGAAAAATCATTCTTTTCTATCCCCACCCGTCTACTCCGGCGAAGGGAGATGGTATCTCCGTCTCACACGCACGTGTTCGCTTACTCCTGTCGCGCCGGAGAGTCGCTGTAGTGAGAGATTCTGCCCCGCTCGGGAATCCCTCGCTGAATACACGGCCCAGCGATGGTCCAATTTTGGCAGCCAAAGGTCGGCTAAAGTTATTGGGCCAATATCGGCATATTAATCGGCCCAGTGTTGAGCCAGTGCTGGCAGCCTATATTGGCTCTTTATATTTGCCGATCCTCCATCGATACTTGGCCCAGTATCGGCACTTTATAGAGCAAAGTCTCACTTTTAGTACGGGGAAACACGTTTCACGATGATCAGCCAAAGTCAGGCTCGGTGAAGGTACATTACTGGTCCAAGTGTGACTTTTACCACGGCAAACCAAGTTTAATTTAAATCGGCCCAATGTTGAGCCAGTGCTGGCAGCATATATTGGCTTTTTATATTTGCCGATCCACCGCCGATGCTTGGCCCAGTACCAGAACTTTATTACGCCAAGTCTCACTTTTAGTATGGGGAACCATGTTTCACGAGGATCAGCCAAAGTCTGGCCCAGTGACGGCACATCACTCGGCCAAGTGTCACTTTCAGCATGGCAAACCATGTTTTGTTTAAATGTGCCTAATGTTGCGCCAGTGCTGGCAGCCTATATTGGCTGTTTATATTTGACGATACTCCGCCGATGCTTGGCCCAGTATCAGCGCTTTATTGTGCCAAGTTTCAGTTTTAGTACGGGAAACCATGTTTCAAAAGGATCAGTTAAAGTCTGGCCCAGTGACAGCACATTACTAGGCCAAGTGTCACTTTCATCACGGAAAACCATGTTTTATTTGAACCAGCCCAATGTTGATCCAGTGTTGGCAGCCTATATTGGCCTTTTATATTTGCCGATACTCCGCCGATGCTAGGCCCATTATCACCACTTTATTGCGCCAAGGCTCACTTTTAGTACGGGAAGCCATGTTTCACGAGGATTAGCCAAAGTCTGGCCCAGTAACGGCACATTACTGGACCAAGTGTCACTTTCACCACGGCAAACCATGTTTTATTAAAATCGTCACAATGTTGAGACAATGCTGCAGCCTATATTGGCTTTTCATATTTGCCGATACTCCGCCGATGCTTGGCCCAATATCAGCACTTTATTGCGCCAAGTCTGAGTTTCAGTACGGGAAACTATGTTTCACGAGGATCAGCCAACGTCCTGGCCAGTGACGGCATATTACTGGACCAAGTATCACTTTTACCACAGCAAACAATGTTTTATTTAAATCGGCCCAATGTTGAGCCAGTGCTGGCAGCCAAGTGCAGGCCATAGTTATCATTCCGTCATTGGCGCGATAATGGCAGCCGAGCTTCGGAAATATTTTTGCCGACTATGGGCCAATGTTGGGCCGCATGTGACTTCGCACTTGGGTGTTTATAATTTCAATTTTTAAAATTGAAGTGTACTGAGTTCTCTGTTAACGTTTAAAATTGTTTTTGTTGAAATAAAACATTTTCAAAATCACACTTTAGTACAAAATAAACTTGTAAGACAAACATTGTAGTTATATAATTATATAATTCTGCTTTTAAATTTAAACATTGTAGCTAAAGAATTCGTGAAACTTTAAAAAAATTGGTTAAAAATGTTACTACTACATTGTAATTGTTTTATTCATCTATGTTGTATTTCGTTGAAGACATTGTTTTGAGAATACTGCATGCTGTATCAATAGTTATTAATAAAATTAAAAATTCAAGTTAAAGACCGTATATAATTTGAAAATTGAGATATTAACCAAAGAATAACAGCTCCAATTGTAAAACTGCGTACCTACAAGACCTTATGTACTTTTCACAGATTTAATAAAACTGACTCATGAGGGCCACCGTTGTAGGCCGAACCGTGTAAAATAACTTAATTGTTTTAATTCACGTTACTCTAAAGCGAAGAACGTAAATAAAAAATTTCTACAAAATAATAACTTCTTGAAACACTAACGTTTTTCAACTTAAACTAATTATTATTTTACTACAATTGAAAAGTGGACCAAAAGTGAAAAGTTAAGAAAAAACTGCAACACACGAAAATCATTGTAAGATAATACTTTTATAAATAATAATAATAATAATAACTTGCGAAAACACTTTTATGAACTTGAATAAATTATTAATCCACCATAACTAAAAACGTGGAAACTTGTATCGATTTTTTTTATTTATTTATTATTTATAATTGTATTGTATTGTGTGTACATAATTGACCAAAAGTGGAAAATTGTATGATTTTTCGTCCATAAAATGTTTGTATATCATATTTATACTTTATTGGATTGGAATTAATCTAATTTTCTGTATTTAAATGATTTTCTTGGACATATTGATATTCTTCAAATAGCAATAGATATAAGTTGGAAGAAAAAGAGATTATCTCCACAGGGTACATAACATCGAGAGCCTGGAGCAACTTCGAATCCAGTGAGAGGTAGCGTCACTGCACACCAAAAGGGGAAGGGTACGCAGGTAGCTGTGGAGGAAATGACAACTGCCCTCTTCAGTTATGTCTCCTCTTTCAGGTCCTATATTTTATTAATTTAGAATGCGGATTTAATAACACATACTATCGCCAAGACAAAATACAAAATGCAACATTAATTTCGTTTCAGCATATAAAAATGTGATATTATCGCATCATAAAATCGCCATATTATTAGATTTCCAATAGACAAGTCACTTATCGAAATCCTGAGCAATAAA
This sequence comes from Belonocnema kinseyi, assembly GCF_010883055.1. Taxonomy (NCBI): domain Eukaryota; kingdom Metazoa; phylum Arthropoda; class Insecta; order Hymenoptera; family Cynipidae; genus Belonocnema; species Belonocnema kinseyi. Next base: position 107,287,129 of record NC_046664.1, on the reverse strand, counting down.
AATAAAAATTCTCATTATTACTCTCTCAGTTCAAACCGATAGTCAATAACCTCATCGTAATTTGTATGGCTTAGTACTAAGATAAAATCAGGGTAAGAGGAAAGGGTATTTTTTTCTAAAGCAATCGCAGATGAGATCAACAGGAGATAGGAAGAAGCAAGTTAAGGGGAAATCTGTTATCTTTGCTAAATATTTGTCCTGGATGTAAGAGGAAAGGGGAATTCAGTTTGCGAATACAGAATTCGCGTAGGGGCGTGTATTCGAGTGTTCGCATACATGTATACGAAAGCAGGCGCGTAAGTACGATGGGTTCGGATAAGCTTTCACGGTTGCGGGAATCAGAGGATCGTAAATTTCATCGGTGCTGAGAGAACCTAAGCTCTCCTCGCAGCTCCTGGAGCTTTTCCACTCGCTGCTCGTTCTAGCAGATTCAGAAACCAAATTCATCGATCAATGAAGTCTTTAAGAAGCTCCGATCAAAAGTTGAGGATTAAATTCGGGGCACTTTGCAATAAATTTTGAATCCTTTATTCACCAACCACTTGTTAAATTTCGCCATCTAACGATATCTCACAATCAGTAAGAAAAATTTAGAATTGTTGGTTTAATCAGTTTTACAAGTCGCATTTATTCGCCAAAAAAATTCTGAAAAACAATGCTACTCTAAATCTGAAATAAGAGGAAGGAGAGTATGATATCCAGGGCGATAATTTACTAATGATTAGTAGAAAATCACTCATTTAAATAGTTCAAGTATTTACTATTTTTATAGTAGAAAACACAGGAAAACGTCTATCCTCAAAAGTATGCAAAAATTGGTGTGGTTTTGAGTTGCAACAAAAATTAGCTTCGCAGACTTATTTTGAGAATCTAAGGTATATTCACCGTTCTAAGACTATCTCTCATTTCAATTATCGTCAAATATTTCAGGTGGAATTGTCATCCACCCGTCAAAACAATGTTTTTTGTTATTTGGGCAGAATAAATAGTAATAAGCGGTTCAGTTATACATAATAACAATACCTCATTTTTGATTTCTTCTTCTTCCAGAGCGCGTATTAGTTACATCAAACAAATTTTGCACGAAGCAAGAAACTGCTTTATAAAAAAATGAAAGGAAACAAAAGTACAGAATTTGTCAACATGAGAAATAGTAGGGGGGGAATGGTATATGATGCAGACGGAATACTAGAGGCTTTTAGAGACTATTTTAGGAGACAATTCGGAAATGAAGCTATAGAACACCACAACTGCGATGTTGAACACGATACGGTAGAAAACTCAATTCAGAAAGTCTGTGTCACTGAGGTTAGGGATATAATTAAGAACTTGAAAAATGGTAAGGCTGCGATTATCGTACCAATATACAAAAGAAAGGGAGATAAAAACGACTGCAATAATTACAGCGGGATTAGCTTATTAACTACCGTAAGTAAAATATACTCAAAAATACTTATTAGTAGGGTAATAAAAATAACAGAAGCAAAGATTTAGGAAGTACAAAGTGGGTAGATAGAAGTAAACTTTGGGAAGTCCTGAAAGAGTATGGAGTCAATGGATGGCTCCTACAAGCTATAAAAAAAATACATACGTGTAGCAAAGCGAGTGCAAGGGTAAATGGGAATATGAGCGACTATTTTGATATTATTCAAGGAGTTAGACAAGAACGCGTTATGTCTTCATAATTATTGTTACTATTCATGAACAAGTGTTTAAGAATGGCTCTTTTCGACAAAGAAGGTTTGGATCTCGAAACAGTAAGGGTACGTGGGTTAGCATTCGCAGATCATAAGGTTGTTATGGCAGAGTCTATCGAAGACCTACAAAGAATGTTGAATAAACTAGATGCAAGCATGAAAAGCATGGGCCTCAAAATTAACGCAAATAAAACAAAAACTATGGTGTTCAAAGGAAAGAGTGAGAAAACACTATGCAATATTTTATTAAATGATAAGAGAATTGAACAAGTTGATAAGTTCGTATACCTTGGTAGCTTATTTCCTAGGGACGGGAAGATAGATGAGGAATTAGATAGACGAATAAATGAAGGTAAGAAGGTTATTCGTAGAGCAGGTCCCCTTATCAGAAGTAAACTTATATCAAATAAAGCTAAAATGGCAATACATAATTCTATATTTGTACCGACTGTACTATACGGTAGCGAGACATGGACTTACCAAGAAAAAGATAAGAGTAAAATTAACACAATTGACATGAGATTCATGCGCATAATAAGCGGGAAATCCCTAATGGACAAAGTAAGTAACGAGATAATTCTAAAAGAATGTGGTGCAGAAGAGACGCTAGTAGACACATGGGAAAGAAATCAGTTAAGATGGTTCGGGCATGTTGAGAGAATGCCAAATGAACGACTAACGAAACAAGTGTATGAAGGTAAAATAAATGGCAGCGTGGCCAGAGGTGGACCGCAGAAAGAATGGTTAGAATGTGTGAATGAGACCCTAGTTAGAAGACACATAAGAAGTCACAGAAACACGAGAGCATGCATGAAAAAATGCATGGACATAAAAGAAGCTAGAGAAGTATGTCAGGACAGGAAAGTATGGCGGCAAATAGTTAATAAAAAAGAGTGTCATTAGAATGAATAATGCCTGAAACGAAAGACCTTGGCCACTAACGGAACCAAGTGGGGAACCTTACATAACGACTTTGTGAGGATCTTCACTTGGGGTGATTGCTCGAGAGATTGATCAGCAACCTGGGTCGGAGCAGTGTTGCGGAAGGAACGTGTTATTTAAATAAATAACACGAGAATTCTGGATCAATCTGAAAATTCTCTATCCTTTCCACACATTACTCCTTTCCATCATCGAGTAAGTGACGCCTACCCCGAAAAGGAAATGTTTAAATGGTGTATATACTTATTAGTGGTGCAAATATTATGTTTGTAATGACCCACTTAATATCAAAACTTAGCTCGGGATATCACGTCAAAGTTTTGAGTGAGTGAATGTACATTGAAGCCTGAGCATTTAAAGAAATTCGGTTTAGGGAATTGTAGAAATTTATACATGTATTGACACATGATGCTTAATTAAAACTGCGACAAAGTTTAAATAATAAATCATTATTTATATTGAGGACATCTCAGAAGTTTCAAGAATCTAACGTCATGCTTTCTTCACAGACATGGATCCAATTTTAAAATAAAAATCATGAAGTATTGATGCATTGTAAAAACGATTCCATTGAAATTAGTTAAATCCAATTCGGGTCTTATACACTTTGAATGCGACACCTTGGCAAATACTTATCATTCACACTTCAAAATTTCCGATAAAAACAAATTGATTTCCATTAATACGGTGATATTATACTGTTAAGTTTATATTTGGAGTTTTCCAAATAACTGGATTTTTGAAAGGAAAAATCATCAAGCATTGTTTCCATGTACCAACGATTTCATTAAAATCGATTGAATTCAATTCGGATCGTAAACAGAGTGTCACACCGCCTATACAACCCTTTGTACTATGTGATAGTGCACACAAAAATTAACACAAAAGTCTCCGTAGAAAAAAACTTCTGCGAAAGTTAGTTAGGGCACAAAAAAGCTTTGAAGTAGGCCCAATAAACCAATGAGAAGCGAGCTTCGAGCTTTTGCAACCATTTATACGGTTCCTAAACGCTAAGATAGTGTTTGTGTACAGGTGGCTCACTACCAGGTGTATACATATGAAACCGGTATTTTTTCAAGAAAAAAACATATTTATTTCAAGAGAATGATAAGTCTGGTGAGTAAGCGGCGTGGGGTAGCGGTTGCCAGCTGTACGACTCAACCAATTCCCGAGTCAGTTTTGTCCGGTGTGATGGTGCATTGTCATCGAGAAAAATCACTTTTTCATGTCTAGTTTCATATTCTTGGCGTTTTTGGTGCAGAGCACGGTTCAAATTGGCCAATTGTTGTTGGTAGCGTTGACCATTAACAGTTTCGCCCGGTTTCAGAAGCTCATACTAGATTACACCACGCTGATCCCAGAAAACACAGAGCATTGTTCTTTTTCCGAAGCGATCTGGCCTTGGGGTCGATTGTGCTGGTTGGCCAGGGTTCGTATACGATCTCCTGCGTTTGGGATTCACGAAATATATCCATTTCTCAT
>NC_046664.1:107278881-107282908 GCF_010883055.1 Belonocnema kinseyi | reverse complement strand
ATACGCCAATTAGCACAAATGGTAAGTTCCGACAGTGCCTACAAGTGTGCCTACTGGCCGCTAGATGGCAATACCGGTTTCATATGTATACACCTGGTAGAGATTGTCGAACGATATATTAAGGAAATTGGAATGGAATTTGGGTTAGACAAATGCATACCTAATACATACATGGTCGTGCCACAGAGCCGCATTCAGGATGTGACATCTATAAAGGATACTCTCCCATGCCGATACAAACGTCTTATCCGGCAGATTTGGTACTCAAAACTGTCGGCGAAGAACAAATATCTGCAACAAACATGCTGGCCGTCCTGGTAGTACTCTATTCATTTGGAGAAGTTCCATGGACAAAGAACGAGCTTAGGTCTTTTGATATCGGGACAAGAAAGGTTATGCACATGAACAAAAGCATGCATCTTAAGTCTTCTGTTCCGCAACTGTACATCTCACGACGTCAAGGTGGTCGCGAAATATTGAATCTTGTATGTCTTCACAACAGGATTATTCTGGGTACAGCGCATAGAGTCGCAAATGGGAAAGAGCATCTTCTTAAAATGGTGAGGAAGTACGAAGAAGTGGATAAAGGAGCGTTTCTGTACAAAGCAGCGGCATAGCCATGACGGTGTCACTTCCACATTAACATACCGTCGCCACATTTTAAGCCAAGACATTCCCGATTATAGCTGCAGGGTGTGACATGCGCACACCGAGCATTTAGCTCACATACTATCTAGTTCAACTCATGCGGGAAAAACCTACATCCAAAAGCACAATGCGGCATAAAGAGTGCTTTATTACCATCTCTGTTACTTTTACGGCATTAACCTTAATATCGCTTCTCTAAATGTTCCTAGGGAAATCGAGCCAATTGTCGAGAATGAGAAGTGCCTCCTATACTGAAACTTTATATTCTCGACAATTGTTTCGGGCGCACATTCGAGGCCTGACATGCCTTTTCTTGACTTGGCGAAGCGAGCCATGTTCGTTATCGAATTTTCGGCACCAGCTAACAAAAACATCATAGCCAAGTTGCACCGATTTTACCTGGAATATTTGGTTAAACTAATCGTCCCTATCATCGGTGCTCTCGGAGGTGCGAAGCTTTCACTGGTTAATAGTCTTAAAAGCTATGCTAAAACACTTGAGGCAAAAATGCAGAAGGCGGTCGTCTTTGGGTCGCTCCGTGTCATCAGGTTGCACAAAACTTTTGCCGGATCATCGTATTGATTCCGCTGCCAACTGTGACCACCTATTTCAAGGTCGTGAGACGTGGTTGTGGTTAAAATTTTACCGCGATTTCGCTAGGATCGGGTGCAGTTTTTCACATTAGCACCCGCTCCCGGTGAAATCCTGCGGCAGTGTCAAAATTCAATAACGAACATGGTTGGCTTCTCGAAGTCAAGAAGAACCATGTCAGGCTTCCAGTGTGCGATATTAAGGTTAATGTTGTAAGATTGGCAGAGTTGGTAATAAAGCACTCTTAGTGCCGCATTGTGCCTTTGAATGTAGGACGTTCCCGCGTGAGTTGGACAACTAGATAGTATGTGAGCTAAATGCTTGAGGTGTGCATGGCACGCCCTGCAGCTATCATTGGGAATGTCTTAGCTCATAATGTGGCGACGGTATGTTAAGGTGGAAATGACATTGTCTTGGCATGCAAAAATGAAACCCTCCGTACCAGACTTCAATCCGGGCGATTTAAGGAAAGAAAACGTTAGCTCACAAAACATTGAATGATCCTCCACATTCCTGTGGAAGATACCGTGCATTCTCTTATCGAAGAGCTGTTCACGAAAGTTTTTCTCTTGCGCTTTCTTGATCCGGGCTTTCAGGAGTGAGTACCCGCGACAGAGAAGATTGGAAGCATTTTGCTTACCCCTAATATTGAAGTTAAGTCTGAGTGTTTCAGCAGCCTTCTTAGCTGCTTCGTACAGAAGCGCTCCTTTTCCCACTTTTCAATGCTTTCTGACCATTTTAAGACAAGTGTCTTTTCCAATTGCGACTCCATGTGCTGTAGCCAGAATAATCCTGTTATCGAGACATTAAAGACTCAATATTTCGCGACCACTTTGACGGCGTGAGATGTACAGTCGCAGAACAAACGACTTAAGATGCATGCTTTTGTTCATGTGCATAATCTTTCTTGTTCCGATATCAAGGGGTCTGAGTTCATTCATCGTCCACGGACCCACCCCAAATGAATAGAGTACTACCGGGGCCGCAAGTATGTCCGTTGCAGATACTTTGTTCCTCGCCGACAGTTCGGAAGACCAAATATGCCGGATGAGACGTTTGTATCTGCTTCAAAGAGAATCCTTTATAGGAGACACATCCCGAATGCGGCTCTGTGTTACGGCCAGGTATGCATAATCCTCTCCAGCGCAGACGTGTCATGTAGCGCTACTATCGACGATATCGTTCGACAATCCTTAAAGCTAGATGTTGTTTTTTCTTGGTTTTTTAGCATAGACCTTAAGATCGTCCATGTAAAATACATGAGTGACTTTGTACTTTCGATCTGCAGGTTTGCCGCAAAAGTGCCGGTTGAAATGCCGAAGAGCGAGAGATAGTGGCAATAATGTAAGGCAAAAGAGGAGTGGGCTCATGTTGTCGCCCTGAAAGACACCTCTCTGAAAAGTGACCTTGTTAGTTGTCACACGATTTTTTCCAGATGAGATAGTAAATCTGGTTTTCCAAAGCGGCATCAATCTCGCTATACACCCAACTATTTGCGGATGAAACTTTAGGATTTCCAAAAGATAGATGGTAAGTCTATGGGTAGGTCACGCTGGTAGAATGCTGCATCTTTGCAGACACATCTATCGATGAGCAGGTTCTCCCGACATCCGGCTACGCCTTTCTTTGAGCCTCGTTATTCATACATTTCTTGCCACACAGGTTAAATTGTCCGAACAAGCCTATCATTTAGGATAGCTGTGAATATCTTATAAAGCGTGTTCAGACAAGTTATTGGCCTGTAGTTCTTCGGGTCAGCTAAGTTGCCTATTTTCGGCAGAAGTATTGTCAATCACACATTGAATGCGGGACACGTACTGTCTTGCCCAGCCTATCTTTACGGCAAGTTGATGCATTCGTCTTTTGGTCTTATGATCAGCCGTTGGTTTTCTTTTACGGTTCGCATCGGCCAAAGCTCTCACTGCATTATACACACAATAATTGATAGCCCAGAGGTCGGAATCACCGGAAAAATGTCCACGAAGCTCGTCATCCATTTCAGCCAGATCTTTAGGCTTGAGAGAAACCTTCGTGTTGATGTTTCTCCGGGTCGTAAAGCATCGCTCTTCATCTATTGGATGCCTGCCCGCGGTTGGTCTTAGTGTCACCTCCCTTTCTTTCTTGCCGGCTTGTTCTAGCTGTGGTAGAGTAGGCGTTCCGCTTACATAGCCCCTTTTATGGAGTAGCTCAGCATGGTTTCGCTGACGTCGCTGCGAAAAGTGCGATAACTCAGGGTGTTTCTCGCACCACAGAGCATGCAGACGTGCCATGTAACCCCGTTCACGGGCCACACTCGCATCGTAGCAGTCTAACAAGTCGTGATTCAGTTTCTCCGTCCATCCAAAGGTCACGATATCCCGCCGATCGATCGCATTGAATCCATTTTCGTTGGCTCCCCCTGCTCTAGATCAGTCGGCATTGTTGGCCGAGCCATTGTCGGGAGCCCTGCGCGTTCTGTTGTTTTGAACCGCACTTACTACAACTATCTTTGGTGTTGTCATTGTTGTTCCCTGGGGAAGCTAGGGAAAGGGGTTCGTCGATCCTTGTAAAGCCCCGCATTTAAGGATAAAGCTGCGTACTCTGAGAGGACGCCCGGTATCCCAGAGTCACCATTCTAGACACCTCACCCAGGTACCATTCAGCTTTCGACACGGTTTCCACACCTCCGCTTGGGGGTTAATTCCTTCCGGCCGACCCCTGGACAATTGTCAGCGACTGCCTATTTATTTTTGTAACCATATGCAGCAGAAACCCTTGGAACAGGGACCCTTTATCCGCAACCCGAGGA
>NC_046664.1:107277537-107278781 GCF_010883055.1 Belonocnema kinseyi | reverse complement strand
GAAGCGAGGAAAACTTAATGGCATCCCTGAAGATCCTGAGCTCGTTGATAGAAGCGCCATACGACACCTTTGCGCTGGAGAGACTTATACGTACCTGGGCGTACCACAGAGCCGCATTCATGATGTGACATCTATAAAGGATACTCTCTGAAGCAGATACAAACGTCTCATCCGACAGATTTGGTCTTCCGAACTGTCGGCGAGGAACAAAGTATCTACAACGAACATCCTTGCCGTCCCGGTACTACTCTATTCATTTGGAGTAGTTCCATGAACGAAGAACGAGCTCAGATCTCTTGATATTGGGACAAGAAAGGTTATGCAAATGAACAAAAGCACAGAAATGAGAAGGATCAGTCAATGTCTTGTGAGCTAACGTTTGCTTTCCTTAAATCGCCCGGATTGAAGTCTGGTACAGAGGGTTTCATTTTTGCATGCCAAGACGGTGTCATTTCCACCTTAACATACCGTCGCCACATTTTGAGCCAAGACATTCTCGATGATAGCTGCAGGGCGTGCCATGTATACCCAGAGCATTTAGCTCACATACTATCTTGTTGTCCAACACACGCGGGAACGACCTACATTCAAAGGCACAATGCGGCACTAAGAGTACTTTATTACCATCTCTATCACTCCTACGGCATTCACCTTAATATCGCTCCTCTAAATGCTCATAGGGAAATTAAGTCAATTGTCGAGAATGGGAAGTGCCGTATATACTGGAACTTTATATTCTCGACGATTTTTTCTGTTGCTCACTCGAGGCCTGACATGGTTTTTCTTGACTTCGAGAAGCGAACCATGTTCGTTATCGAATTTTCGGCACCAGCTGACAAAAACATCACAGCCAAGGAGAATGAAAAGAATGAGAGGTATCGAGACCTTATAAGGGAGTTGCAACGATTGTACCCGGAATATTCTGTTAAACTGATCGTCCTTATCATCGGCGCTCTTGGAGGTGCCAAGCTTTCACTTGCTAATGGCCTAAAAAGCATCCCTGCGTGTCAACAATATGCTAGAACACTTGCGGGAAAAATGCGGAAGGCGGTTCTCCTTGGGTCGCTCCGTGTTCTTATGGTGCAAGAGGCTTTTGCTGGATCGTCGTATTGATTCCTTTACAGACTGTAACTACCTATCTTACGGTTGTGAGACGTGGTTATGGCTGAAATTTTACCGCGATTTCGCTGGAAGCGGGTGCAATTTTTCAGATTAGCACCCGCTCCCGACGAAATCCTGCGGTT
>NC_046664.1:107269712-107277437 GCF_010883055.1 Belonocnema kinseyi | reverse complement strand
AACAACTTAATAATATATAAACGGAAAAAATGCTAGCTTCTCTGAGCAAAATTCAAACTTTTTATGTCCTGCAAGTTTTCCATAGGATAAACTGTTTGATCACAGTAAAAATAAGGTGTGAATCTAATACTTATTTCATGATACTATATACCTGCAATTATGAGTGTGCAAAAAGCTTGAAACTTCAGATCGAGTCGAGCTCGGGTATGCTCGGAATGCTGAGTTCTCGAAATTTTCGAGCTATTTGAATGTTTAGAAAACTCGAGCGGCTTCGAGTATTTAAAAGTTTCGGGTTCTCGAAAGTTTCGAGTACTCGAAGAAATTTTAGTACTCGAAAGTTTCAATTTCTCGAAAACATTTAAGTACTCGAAAATTTCGGGGTCTCGAAGCGCTTGAAATTAATAAGAATTTCTTCAAACTCGATACTAGAGGGGTTTTTCAATTGCTAACAGTAATTTTTAAATAAAAAGTAACAATTGAAGATTTTTCATCCAAAGCGGCGACTGAATTTCTAAGAATTTCAATAAATTGACGAATGACGAATTTAATAAACTGACGCGTTTCCATAACTCAACATACTAGAGTTTTTTTCGGACTTCGGATGATAAATTTACAGCCGAAATAAAAAAATTCGAACTGCTTGATCCCAAATGGCGACTAAATTTGGAAAAAATGTATTATATTTAGAGATTTGAACTTTTCAGCTTTGTTCCAATAATAATGGATTCTGGAGGGGTTCGGCTCTGAACCAAACCGTCAAATTTTTTAAAGGGTTCGGTCCGAATCAAACCCTTTGAAAAATATGAAAGGTTCGGTTGGAAACAGGCCTCGGTCGAACCTCTAAGTTCTAAGTGGTCCTCCCTTTACAATATAGTGGTTTCGATCCCTAATTATACTAACCGGTTTCCGCGAGTCTCAGTCTTATGTGTTTGTTTTTATCAGATAGTGAAAAAGTTCCTGAAATTATGTGCTAAAATTTATTTGTAACAATTTGTTTTTGTGATTCGCTAAAAAAGGTGTCAGTAACTTTATCGCTCAAATTTTATATTCACTTATTTAACGTTGAATACCGAAATCTTTTAGCCTTTGACATATTTGAAGATTGACCTTTACACTTATTTCTTAAAAATGATAAAAATTCTAGAATTTCTACAATTTGTAAGCAATAAGTGTAAAAGTAAATCTCTAAATATGTTAGAAGGTTAAAGCATTTCCGTAATAAATGTTAAATAAATAAATATGAAGTTTAAACAATAAATTTATTTGACACTTTTCTTTTTATTGCGAATCACGAAGTAAAATTTATACAAATTAATTATCTTACATAGTTTCAGCAACATTTAACTATCTGATATAAAAAAAATATGGCTGCTGCACGGTACATTCTTACGGCGCGCTGCGCACATGACGCTTCGTGCCAAGTTTGACTTGCCAACTTAAATCGACAACTGTGATTTAAGTTTCTGAGGGATTGCATTCATAAATTGGAACTGAATTTGTTTTCCATTTACTTTTTAAAAAGGTTATCATAACACCTGCGACTTTGACGACTACATTCTCATTGCGACAGTCGCGCTTCGCGCTTGATAATTAGATAATAGAGTACATTTTTTCTAACAAATAAAGCGTGCAGCCAAATTTGAACAGAATATAAAAATTAGATATGGTTTTCAACATAATGTTACTAAAAAAAGACATTTCTTTTTTGTAATTCAGTAAATGCAGACAGTAAACCTTAGGCTTTGATTCCGTTTGTTCAAACTTCAGTTCTAAGGAAACTCTGCTTTTATTAATTAATGTAGAACAGTTTCAATTCGTGTCCAATCGAGAAATTTCATAATGATCATTTATAAAGTTTATTAGTATCTACTAAAAAAATTACATATTTTTAAAAATGATCTAACTTTTGGAATTTTTGACTAATTAAAAAATGTTATGAGAGTAGTTTCGAAATATATTTTATATCTAGAAGAAATTTTAATTTACATTTCTTATCTACGGAAAAAACCATTTGTTCTCCATTTTTTGAAAATTTTTAAAATATTGAAAAGCATTGAACTTTTTTAATTTCTGTCGAAATTAGAAATTTCACACGAATAATTTGCAAGTACTTTTGTCGCATACAGAAAACTTTCACCAAAATGTCTAAAACTCTTTAAAAAATGTTATTTCAAATTTTGTGAAAGCTCTTTTTAAATCTGGTCTAATCGAACTATTGAACGGAGATAGTTTTTAAATTCAACGCTTTTGACAATTAGCACTAAATTTGGCACAGCTATTCCTTGGGCACCCAGACAGGTCTTAAGAGTATGCGGGGGGCAAATAAGGATAAATATGAGGGAGGGGAGCAGCCGCAGTTTATTATTAATCGGCATCAAATTTTTCTCTCATAATCTTTGGGCTCCCAGGCAGGTTGTGAGAATATGGAAGGATGATGGAGTAGGGGAGGGGGGTAAAGTTCCTGAAATATTTAAAATCAGTGGCCTAAAACATATTATGCTTATGAAAATCCTCAGTTTTTGAAAATTATCACCAAATTTCGCACACATATTCTTTGTGCTGCCGGAGAGGTTATAAGTCTACTGGGCGATGAGGGAGTGGTGGATCCTATACAGGTCGTAAGAGGATCGGTAGGAAGGGGGATGGCACTTTCGCATTTTTTTATTAATCGGCATCAAATTTTTTTCTTATATTCGTCGGGCTCCCAGGCAGATCATAAGAATATTGAAGGATGATTAAGTTGGCGGGAGGGGGGTACAGTTTTCGCAATATATAAAATCGAGTAGCATAAAACGTATGATACTTATGAAAATCCACAGTTTTTGAAGATTGGTACCAAATTTTGCACACATTCTTTGGGCTTCCAGGCAGGTCGTGAGGTTTAGGGGGGGGGGGGGGGGGGGGGGGGGGGGGGGGGGTAGGAGGGATAAATATGGGGAAGGGCGGACAGCCGAAGTTTTTTTACAATCAACATCAAATCTTTAACACATAGTCTTTGTGCTGACGGACAGGTTGTAAGAATATCGGGGATGAGAGAGTGGTGCGTGCATAGTTTTTGATACATATGAAATCAAGTAGCCTGAAATGTATGATGTTTATGAAAATAAATATTTTGACAATCAACAACAAATTATGCACACATATGACCAATCAGCAGCAAATTTTTCACGCATTTTCTTTGGGATCCCAGATAGACCATAAGAGAATTTAGTGAAAAGGTGGAATAGGGGGGGGGGGCATTTTTTAAAATTTAGTATATAAATTTTTAATTTTTGAACTTTTTTTGCAGGTTATATTGGAATTTTACGATTGATTTCAAAATTCTAAATACTGGATTCCATAACTCAAGTACAAGTTTTATAATTAAAAGCAATAAACTTTTTCTGTATTTCTGTTTATATTTCTGTATTATGTTCTCAGAGTCTTTTGTAAGTTTAGCTTAAATTCATTGTAGACTAATAAGTAGATTTGATATGAATCAAATCAATCCTTTCTTTGACCGTCAATGTAAATAAAAGCTTTGACTCCAAAATTAATATTCTTGAAAAAAACAATTTGTAATTATTTAAAAGAAAAGATCGTTATTTATATATTATTTATTTAGATTCTTTGAAAAAGGCACGCAGTGTTAGCCAAAACGTCAGAAAGTCAAAATTTTAATAAACGAACTTTTCAATCATTTCGTTTTATTCTTTTAATTAATTAAGACCGTAAGACCTACAAAAACAAATCTTACTCTTATCCACTGCAGACTTCGATTTTTCAAACCTAAATTTTGCGACTTGAGTACGAGTTTCACGATTTAATATTCCAAAACACTGTATACAAATTTCACAATGGATTTAGAATTTTCGGAAACTGAATTCGACAACTTAAATACTATTTTTACAATAAAAATTCGAAAAATACATTTTCAATGTTCTGTATTCAATTTTTTGTTTCTATTTTAATTTCTAAGAGTTTTTCAAAGTTTACTTCAAATTTTACGATCGACTTCAAATGTTTAAAACCCAAGTTCTACGATAAATACTTAAAATTGTATGTTGATTCCATTTCAGTTTTATACAATATACACATTTTATGACATTTCCGTTTGTTCCCGAATTCGGCGGCAGCGAAACCACCGCCACAGGGCACAGCCTGAGAATATAAAAATCCTAGGACTCTACCTTAAAGAACCTGGTTTATATTTTGAATTTTTCTAAAATTTGGTAGCCATTTAGGATAAAAAAAACTTTAATTCTTAATTTTTATTTCAAAATCGCTGTTAGAAATCCGTAAAACCTCCGAGTATCGGGTTTGAAAAAATTCTTGTTAATTTAAAAAGTTTCAAGAACATGAAACTTTCGATTAGCTTGAAAGTATTCGAGCATTCGAAAGTTTCGAGTTCTCGAAGACATCCGAGTACTCGAAAGTTTCGAGTTCTCGAAGGCATCCGAGTACTTGAAAGTTTCGAGTTCTCGAAGATAATCGAGTTCTCGAAGTCATTTTGATTTCTCGAAAGTTTCGACTTGTCGAAGACATTCGAGTACTCGAAAAGTTTCGAGCTTTCTGTAAAGATCGATCTCAACTCGACTTGACTCACCTCGAACCGGATCGAGCTTAGCTCGACTGGACTCGGACGCTAAGAAGCTCAACTCGACTCGTTGGAACCTAATGTCCTTTATTTTTACAGTTTCGCGACACAAACTATCGAGATGGAACACGATCTTGAAATTATCTGTAAGAAAATTGATCCCAGAGTTTTTGTGTGATCTATTGAAAGCAAAACAAAATCTTTCGTTTGAATGAAAACTTCTTTCCGCAAATTGTTTTAAAGAAATTGCTGTTTCTAGGAGCCAATCATCAAGACTTTTCATTTGTTAATAAAAAGTAATCCAGAACGACCATTCTCAAAATTTTGCCTAAAACCGCTGCAAAACCTATACGTATCATTAATAACATTGTTTATGCTTTATTACCTCTCTTTCTTCATTGTTTATAATAAAAGTTATAAATAAAAATTATTAATGACAACCATTGTTTTTTTTTAAATTTTGGTACTAATCTTTGACACAAATTTTGAATTAGGAAATTTCTCGAATATTCTATTTAGTAATTTTCTAATAGTCTTCAGTGGCTTACTTTTCGCTAATAGAATCTGTAAACTCTTACAAGTAGTCACTTAAATTTGATTAATTTTGACTTTAAAAGCAAAAAAGGCTTAAAAACTCACTCAAATTGATAGCCATTCCCACATTTGAACATTTTTTCTAATGAAAAAAATATAAATCAATCAAAACTATGTTTTTCTGATTATAAGAAAATATACAAAACAAGTTATCCTTTGTGTCTCATATTAATGAATATTGATATTTCATCAAATTTTAATGATGAAGAAACTATTAAAAGCTTTGTTAAAGAAAAATTTGGTTTAAAATATTTTTTGTGTTGCCCAAGTTTTGAAATTTTCATCTTATCTCTACTATATATTTTTCTCTATTATTTGGGGAATGTTCCAGAATTTCGGAAATTCTTGCAAAGAATGTTTATAGGTACACATATCCTCTTATATAAGTTTCTTCTTAAAAGATCATAGATTTTTTTAGTTTTAGCAGAGCTCAATAATTTTTTTTAAACGGACATAAAATGAGAGTTTTCTTCTTTGTAGTAGCTACAATTATCATACAGAAAATATATCTCTGAAATTAATACATATATTTTTTAAATATTGTGAACCATTTTTTCATATTTATTTTTTCACCCAGAGGAACAATCTTTCGCGATACGGATGCCTAAAAATAAAAAGTAGTTTTTTGTAAACATCCCTTATACATACATACATACATTCATACATACATACATATATATGTATGTATATAATTAAAAGTTTGTCATAGGGACAACCGCAGGATTTCGCCTTGAGCGGGTGCTAATCTGAAAAGCTGCAACCGATCCCAGCGAAATCGCAGTAAAATATCAGCCACAACCACGTTTCACGACCGTAAGATATGTGGTTACAGTCTTTAAAGGAATCAATACGACAATCCGGAAAATGTTTCGTGCACCCTAAGGATATGGAGCGATCCAAGGACGACCCACTTCTGCATTTTTCCCGCAAGTGTTTTAGCATATTGTTCACACGTAGGGATGCCTTTCAGGCTAGTACTAGACCAGTGAAAGCTTGGCACCTCCAAGAGCGCCGATGATAAGGACGATTAGTTTGACAGAATATTCCGGGTGCAATCGTCGCAACTCCCTTATAAGTTCTCTATACCTCTGTTTCTTTTCATTCTCCTTGGCTATGATGTTTTTGTCAGCTGGGGCCGAACATTCGATAACTAACATGGTTCGCTTCTCGAAGTCAAGAAGAACCATGTCAGGCCTTGAGTGTACAACAGAAACAATTGTCAAGAATATAAAGTTTCAGCATATGCGGCACCTCTCATTCTCAGAATTGACTCGATTTGCCTACGAGCATTTAGAGGAGCGATATTAAGGTTAACGCCGTAAGAGTGACAGAGATGGTAATGAAGCACTCTTAGTGCCGCATTGTGCCTTTGGATGTAGGTCGTTCTCGCATGAGTTGGACAACTAGATAGTATGTAAGCTAAATGCTCTGGATGTGCATGGCACGCCCTGCAGTTATCATCGGGAATGTCGTGGCTCAAAATGTGGCGGCGATATGTTATAGTAAGTTGGAAATAATCCCGTCTTGGCATGCCAAAATGAAACCCTCCGTACCAGACTTCAATTTGGGTTCTAATGGGTTAAGGTTAGCTCACACGACATTGGCTGATCCTTCACATTTCTGTGGAAGATATCGTGCATCCTCTTATCGAGGAGCTGTTCACGGAATTTTTTCTCTTGTGCTTTCTCAATTCGGGCTTTCAAGAGTGAGTACTCGAGATATATAAGATTTGATGCATTTTCGTACTCATAATACTGAAGTTAAGTCCGAGTGCTTAAGCAGCATCATCCGCCACTTTATACAGAAACGCTCCTTTGCCCACTTCTTCGTGCTTCCTGACCATTTCAAGAAAAGGGTCTCTTCCATTTGCGACTCTATGTGCTGTACCCGGAATAATCCTGTTGCGAAGACATTTAAGATTAAATATTCCGCGACCACCTTGACGGTGTGAAATGTATAGTCGCGGAACAAAAGACTTAAGGGCATGTGATACTTAAAAAATTGTCGATTTTACCAGTGTTAGACTCCCCCGGTTTTTTCCGAGGATAAGAAATATTTGGCCTTCAAAATCTGGGAGATGATAGCGAACATGCTAACGGACGTACCCGCACACTTTTTTTGTTTTTTTTTTATAAAAAAATGTTTGTTATTGCTAACAACGTGCGTGTATATTTCGAAGTCTTGTGTGTTACAATTCACCCAAACGTTAATTCCAAACTACTCAATATTTTTGGCCGAAAACTTTGGAAATACAAATAAACATAGTAACTAATCTCCCAGAACTAACCTTGTTTGCAGCCAATCAAAAAAGTTTATTTCATAAATAATTTCCAGATTATCGGAAAGGCAGAGATGAAAAACGACATAACCTCAAAATAATGCATATGCATAAAATTTTTATTTAGCACAATAAAATTTTTTTGTTATTATCCTTCAAAAAAGAGTCCGGGGACGTCCGTTATGATATTTTATAGCAACTCCGAATTCAGTTTTTAAAAATTTTCATTTCTGTGGAAAAAAATCCGGGGAAACTGTAAGTATCGCATGCCCTTGAG
>NC_046664.1:107266378-107269612 GCF_010883055.1 Belonocnema kinseyi | reverse complement strand
TGCAACTCCCTTATAAGGTCTCGATACCTCTCTTTCTTTTCATTCTCCTTGACTATGATGTTTTTGTCAGCTGGTGCCGAAAATTCGATAACGAACATGGTTGGCTTCTCGAAGTCAAGAAGAACTATGTCAGGCCTCGAGTGAGCAACAGAAACAATTGTCGAGAATATAAAGTTCTGGTATATACGGCACTTCCCATTCTCGACAATTGACTCAATTTCCCTAGGAGCAATTAGAGGAGCGATATTAAGGTGAATGCCGTAGGAGTGACAGAGATGGTAATAAAGTACTCTTAGTGCCGCATTGTGCCTTTGAATGTAGGTCATTCCCGCGTGTGTTGGACAACTAGATAGTATGTGAGCTAAATGCTCGGGGTGTGCATGGCACGCCCTGTAGCTATCATCGGGAATTGTCTTGGCTCAAAATGTGGCGACGGTATGTTAAGATGAAAATGACACCGTCTTGGCATGCAAAAATGAAACCCTCTGTACCAGACTTCAATCCGGGCGATTTAAGGAAAGCAAATGTTAGCTCACAAGACATTGACTGATCCTTCACATTTCTGTGGAAGATACCGTGCATCCTCTTTTCTAGGAGCTGTTCACGAAAGTTTTTCTCTTGTGCTTTCTTAATCCGGGCTTTCAGGAGTGAGTACTCGAGATGGATTAGATTTGATGCATTTTGCTCAACCCTAATACTGAAGTCAAGTCCGAGTGTTTCAGCAGCCTCCTCCGCTGCTTTGTACAGAAATGCTCCTTTGCCTACTTCCTCGTGATTCCTGACCTCGTGATACTTTGTTCCTCGCCGACAGTTCGGAAAACCAAATCTGTCGGATGAGACGTTTGTATCTGCTTCGGAGAGTATCCTTTATAGATGTCACATTCTGAATGCGGCTCGGTGATACGCCCAGGTATGTATAAGTATCTCCAGCGCAAAGGTGTTGTATGGCGCTTCTATCAACGAGCTCAGGATCTTCAGGGATGCCATTAAGTTTTCCTCGCTTCAAATAAACCTTGGCGCATTTGTCTAACCCAAATTCCATTCCAATTTCCTTTAGTATATCGTTCGACAATCCCCAGAGCTAGATGCAGTTGCTCTCTGTTTTTAGCATAGATCCTAAGATCGTCCATGTAAAATACATGAGTGACCTTGCACTTTCGATCTGCAGGTTTTCCGCACAAGTACCCGTCGGAATGGCGTAGTGCTAGAGATAGTGGCAATAATATAAGGCAAAAGAGGAGTGGGCTCATGGTGTCGCCCTGAAAGACACCTCTCTGAAACGTAACCTTGTTAGCATGCAGCCGTGCCATGTAACCCCGTTCACGGGCCACACTCGCATCGTAGCAGTCTAGCAAGTCGTGATTCAGTCACTCCGTCCACCCAAAGGTCACGAGATCCCGCCGATCCATTGCATTGAATCCATTTTCATTGGTTCCCCCAGCTCTAGATTGGTCGGCATTGTTGGACGACCCAATGTCGGGAGCCCTGCGCGTTCTGTTGTTTTGAAACGCACTTAATACAACTATGTTTGATGTTGTCATTGTTGTTCCCACGAGAAGCTAGGGAAAGGGGTTCGTCCATCTTTGTAGAGCCCCGCATGCAAGGATAAGGCTGCTTACTCTGAGAGGTCGCTTGGTATCCCAGAGTCACCGTTCTAGACACCTCACCCAGGTGCCATTCAGCTTTCGGCACGGTTTTCACACCTCCGCTTGGGGGTTCATTCCTTCGGGACCACCCCTGGACAATTGTCCGCGACTGACTATTTATTTTTTTAACCATATTCAGCAGAAACCCTTGGTACAGGGACCCTCTATCCGCAACCCGAGGACGCGTTCGGTGGCTTTGTCATAGGCCCTTCGGTTTGATTCTAGATTCTCTAATCGGCTCCGGCCGATTACAACATAACTGCTAAGGTGAAGCATAAGAGAAAAATATCGAGACCTAAAAAGGGAGCTGCGACGATTATACCCAAAATATTCGGTTAAATTAAGTGTCCTTTTGTGATCGGTGCTCTCGGAAGTGCGAAGCTATCACTGCTTCGTCACCTTAAAGCCACACCAGCGTGTCAAAAATATGCCAATATATTCCAGTGTCATTTTTAGATGGCGGCTACTCCCAGTAGGACCATGCGGTGGCTGTTCAATCCTTTTTTTAAATAAATACTAGGCAGTCTGATAAGTACCTGATAATTCTAAGAGATGGCATTAGTATTCACTAATGTGAACCATTTTCGTCGAGCTTGATCCTTCAAATGACGCCTGTCAAAACTTCAGCCATTTATGTTTACGCATTTACAAGTTACAGCACTGAGAAGCAACTAACCTCTGAGTTTTTTTTTAATATGGAAAAATCTGAGTTTAGAGTTTTGATCAAACACTACTATCTTCGCAAGAAAATGATATCCGAGACCAAGGCCAAGCTGGATAAGTATTACCCGGACTCTGCACCGTCGATTGGAACGATTCATAAGTGGTTCACCGAGTTTCGTTGTGGCCGTACGAGCACAGTTGATGCTGAACGATCTGGGCGCCCAAAAGAGGTCACTACACCAGAAAATGTCGAAAAACTCCATGACATGATGCTGAATGATCCCAAAGTGAAATTGAGAGAGGTAGCTAATGCTGTAGGCATATCATTGGAACGTGTGGGCAATATCTTGCATTCAGTTTTGGGCATGAAGAAGCTCCGCGCGCAATGGGTGCCGCGTTTGCTCACAGTGGACCAAAAACGAATTCGTGTCACAACTTCCCAGCAGAATTTGGCATTATTTTCGCGTAAGCCGACCGAGTTTTTGCGCCGATTCATAACCATGGATGAAACCTGGATCCACTACTACACTTCTGAGTCAACGCAACAGGCAAAACAGTGGGTTCCACCGGGCCAAAGTGCTCCGAAGCGTCCAAAAATGCAACAATGGGTTGGAAAGGTTATGGCCTCCGTATTTTGAGATGCATATGGCATAATATTCGTGGACTATCTTGAAAAAGGTAAAACCATAACCGGAGCATACTATTCATCATTATTGGACCGATTGAAAATCGAAATCGCTGAAAAATGACCGTATTTGAAGAAGAAAAAACCGCTTTATCATCACGACAATGTACCTGTTCATTCATGCTTCGTTGCACAAGGAAAATTGCATGAAGTCGGCTTCGAATTGGTTCCTCAGCCACCGTATTCACCAGACCTGGCCCCCAGCGACTATTACTTGTTCCCTAACCTGAAGAGATGGCT
>NC_046664.1:107262483-107266278 GCF_010883055.1 Belonocnema kinseyi | reverse complement strand
TGTATATGTATATATAAAACGAAAGAGGCTTTGGACTGCGGATAGAGGATCTCCGTATCAAGGGTTTCTACTGAATATCGTTACAATAAATTAATAAACAGTCGCTTATCGTGCAATGAGACGCGCAAAACACCCGACAATGGCTCGGCAAACCGTCTCCATCAACCTAGAATTTGAGGTCCTAAACATAATGAAATGCAAGCACGACGCGCCGTTCCAATAAAACGCTTAATAAAGGTTTCGCTAGATTTTTGGCTTATTTTGGGCTATCGAATGCACTGCACACATATTTTAAAAACACCCTCTATATACAAAAAAACCAACCCATTAGTAGAAACTTAATCCTGGAAAAAGTAAAATAGAAAGTAGTGTTGGGCACTTCTTGGGCTCCACAATGCTTGATTTTTTTTTTGCAAAAACTACCCCTACCATCAAAAAAATCAAACACCTATCTATAAACACGAATTCGAATTTTCGAGGAGTCCAAAAATATTAACAGAGTACCGGGATGTTAGGTCTTCGCGTTAAGGGTTAAAGCCCAGAAATCGCTGATGGTATTTTTTAAGTGCCCAAAAATCAATGATCGTATTTTCACTTTAAAATTTTAACAATGATTATTTTTTGATAAAGCCCTATCTGCGTGGTAACCAGGGCTGGTTATTTAACGTAAAGGGGGAGCCCAAAAATGGGTGTTGGTATTTTCGAAGAGCTCAAAAATCAGAGACTCTAGTAACATTGTGAAATTCCGAAAGATTTGTTTTGACAAACTCATATTTTCCTGGTAACAAGTAACTTTTTTACATTAAGAGTAGGAGTTCAAAAATGGGCGTTGGCATTCTTGAAGAGCCCAAAAACCAGCACCTTGTTACCAGACATACATCACTTTGTCAAAAACAATTTTTTTCAGAATTATACTGTGTTAATAGAGGCTTTTAGTTTTAGATTCTTCAAAAATGCCAACATCGATTTTTGGACTCTAACCCTTAGCGTAAGAAACCAGCCCCTTGTCACCAAGCAAAAAGGAATTTCGTCAAAAAACAATCTTTTTCTCGATTTTACATTATTACTAGAGCCTCTGATTTTTGGGCTCTTCAGAAATATAAACACCGATTTTTGGGCCCCACCCCTTTACGTTAAATTACAACCCCTGCTTACCACGCAGATACGACTTTGTCAACAAAAAAATAAATTTTAGAACTTTAAAGTGTAAATAATATCTCTAATTTTTGAACTCTTCAACAATACCATCACCCATTTTTGGGCTTTAACTCTTAACGCGATAAACCAACCCTTCTGTACACTGTTAATATATTTGGGCTCCTTGAAAATTCAAATTCGTGTTTATAGATAGGTGTTTTCTTTTCCAGATTTAGGTTTAAGTTTATACTAATGGAGTGGTTTTTTGTACATAGGGGTGGTTTTTTACATAGGGTGGTTTTTTCAAGATGAGAGTGCTTTTTGAATTTTTTGCATGCATTTTGCAGCCCAAAATTAGCCCAAAATTCTCTTGTTCTTTATTTTCTCTAAATTTAAGTTTCTACATAAGGGGTAGTTTTATTTTTCGTAAGGGTAGTTTTTGGAAATTGGCCGTGGGTGCGTTCTAGAGCCCAAAAAAATCCAAAATTATAATAACAATATAATATAATATAATATAATATAATATAATATAATATAATACTCCTGATGGATGATGTCAAATCGACTCTGAGAAAATAAAATGCAAGTGAAAATTTAGTGTAACCTGCAATTCACTATACGAAATTACAAAACAATCATTCACTTTCAACCACAAGGAACACACGGA
Organism: Belonocnema kinseyi; assembly: GCF_010883055.1. Classification (NCBI taxonomy): domain Eukaryota; kingdom Metazoa; phylum Arthropoda; class Insecta; order Hymenoptera; family Cynipidae; genus Belonocnema; species Belonocnema kinseyi. Next base: position 107,264,474 of record NC_046664.1, on the reverse strand, counting down.
ATTTCAAGAATTGAAGAAATTTATGGTGTTCGAGAAATTCTCAGAATTCAAGTAATTCATGGAATTCAAAAAAATTCACGGATTTCACGCAATTTACAGATTTCCTTTGTTTAATTGCCACGAATTTCTTAAATTTCATAAATTCCTTGAATTTTGTGGACTCCATGATTTTCATGAATTAATTCTATTTCATGAATTCCTTAAATTTCATGTATTTCGTGAATTTCTACAATTCGTTTGCATTCTATGAATTCCCTTAATACCGTGAATTACTTGAATTTCGTGAATTACGCGAATTTTTTGTATTTATTGAACTCCATATATTACTTAAACCTCTTTTGGTAATTACTTGTACCTCTCTTCGATAAATCGCACGTGCTCTTTCTGATTTTTCTAGAAAAAATGGATTATTCAAACAATCTCTTTACAAAAAGTACTTGCAGATTTTTCGGGAATTAAATCCCAGCTGAGAAGTACGCAGAGTCACTTGCGGAGTGTTTCGCTGTAAAGTTATCGAGCGTTTGGCTCTCGATACAATAAGAGAAATTCACAAACGCCATGCATGGCATGCCGAATTCAATCGATGTCGCTTGCAGATTTCTTCGCTTGGACATTTTTGCTCGACTCGACACATTTATAACTTGAGACTTTACGTATAGCACATGCTGGAGCATGCGGAGTTTTGTTTTTGTACCAAGCAGCGTGCTCGGCCACTTTTGCCACATAAAAGATTCGCAAAGTACTTTCCATACATTTTTATGTTGCATTTGGTTAATTTGCTCAATATTCGCAATTTTAAACATTCATTATTCATTGTAAATAATTAAAAATTAGGATGTTCACCATGATGGTCAGACGCAGCTTACTCTCACAATTCCACTGATGTAAGAAACACATTTTTCGAAAAAATGTCGCTTACCTATGTTTTCCGTTTTAGGGCAGCATTTCATAAAGTTTAAAAATGCCACAAAATTTATATTTTTCTAAATATTTCAGATTTCTCGTAAAGAGACCTAGATGAGTAAGGATCCTGATTATGCATAATTAATTTATAGACCATTGAACCATTGTAATGCAAAAAATATATTTTTCTCAACTTTGTGGAAACAATCAAAAGGCAATATTCTTTAAATGAAAATAGGCTAGGTCACTTTTACAATTTCAGAAGAGGACCTTTTTATTCAAGAAAGTTAAAAATGGTGCACCTAGCGTTATTTTATTACGTTTTCATTTTTATTTTTCACGTTCCCCATTTTCAGAAGTTTTTTTTAATTACTATGTAACTACAATCCTAAATAAGTTCACATATTTTTTCTCAGGCAATTAGTTGATTTTTACTATTGAATGAGGAAATATATTGACTAATCGAATTATTAATATTTTACTAATCTTCAGTGGCCTACTAATCGCTAATTAAATCTGTTAGACTTCATTAGTGATTAGTTAAGTTTTAAAATGTTTAATAGGAGATGCAATAAAGTGTCTTCTACATAAGAAAAAAGCTATAAAATTAAAATAAACTTCTTTAGACACTCAAGTTGATCCTTCTTCAAGATAAATAATTTTTACAAAGTTTGTTAAATAATTTCAGTTTTCTATGAAAAATTATAAAGATGTAGCAAATGAAGAACGTGAATGTGTATAAATAATTTAGCGTCCATTGATCCTCTGTAGTTTTAAGATGGTAAAAAATTTGTATTTTTCTTAACTTTGTTGAAATACACGATCGCTCTCTTTTATTAAATATTTGTATTTTCATAACCTTTTTTAATGAATAGAATTTACAGTCCTAAATAAATATATTCATTATTGTCGAGCAATTAATTTCATTCCACTTCTGAATTATCCAATATCTCAACTAATTGAAATATTAATTTTCTACTAAGCTTTGGTAGTCAATGTGCATCATTTCTTTAGTTTTGACCTTGGGTTGATGACGTAAAAAGTGTCCGGTCTAAAAAGGTCCAAATACACCAACAAATTAAATATAA
>NC_046664.1:107248522-107262383 GCF_010883055.1 Belonocnema kinseyi | reverse complement strand
CCTCATACGGTCGCTTTTCAAGCCTGTAAAAAATAATAATATATTGTAAAAAACACATATGAGTTTAAAAAACTTAAATATAAGGTTAATAAACATAGTTATATATAAATAAAAAAAATGTTGAGATATGGAATACTAACAATTTTTTGGAGTAAAAACAGATGTTTGAAAAATCTATATTATCTTTAAAAGGTGTGATTTCAGTTAACTTTCAGCTAATCTAATCTGTAAATTATCACGAATTTTGATTTAGAGAGACCTTAAGTATCTTTTGTATCAGGGAAAAAGGTATACAATTAGGATAACCTTATTTGAACATTACTCAAGAGCATACTTATTGAAGCTGATGCTTAATAACGGCAAACAATTTTCACAAAGTTTGCTAAATAATTTTCATTTCGTGTGGAAAATGAGGAAAATGTACAACAGGAAAAAAGTAAAAATTAAAAACAGAACTCTGTCAAAAATAGCGTATTGACACGTAGGTTCGTAATAGCGTAGGTTCGTCCTCTCTCTGGTCATGACTTGGTCGTCACAACCTGGTTTTAGTTTGAATATCATGACGATCATGCCGATAACCTCAGATTTGCATAATGTAATGCAAAGAACTAATTTTATTTTAAATCACATATACGCTTATACGCAGGTAGGAGTGAAAGGAGCTACGGGAAGTCTGCGTTGGTTACTGCACAAAAAAAAAGTGTTTTCATGCGAATCGGCACTCTATCGGGTTTCTGCCACACCTCCTCCAGTCCACAATACCTGCGTTATTTCCGAGTTTCAATGTATACTATACTATATAGTTATTTTTACAAGGTATTACAGGTGGATGAAAGTTCGGTCCAACATTCCACGACTCTCTCAGACAGCCAAAATGGGGTCTCAAATTGATGAATTTTTTGGCTAGGTGTGCACCTATATAGAAGGGTGCAGATATAAGAGTGAAAATTCTCATTTTGAGACCATTGAAACTTCGATGAGTTCTACGAAGAATAGGCTATCTGTTCGTTACCGTTAAGAATTAGACTAACTTCATTTTTTATGAAATTTAGTAAACACGCAGAAGTGTTGAAATAAATGAAAATCTTGTAAAAGTTCTTGTTTTGATAGTTATAGGAGCTTATATTACAATAAAAACTGGAATATAAAATGCTGGAGTTTTGAATTTATAGGACCCATCTTTTTGAGCTGAAAGAAATTTTAACATCAGCGTTTTTCTGTGTACCACTAATTTCTTAGTTAAAATGTGTACATTTCTGTAGGACTATATGCATATATTGAAGAGGGTTATATCAATAGGATGCATGAAAAATATAGAGTTTTTACTCATAAACGCGATTGTGTAACATATTTTAGTTTATTTAAACATTAATAAAGCAGCATTATGAAAGTTGTAAATAGACCACGCTACATGAGACTAGATCATACTGCGTTACCTTACCAACATTTCTTATTTATTTATTATTGCTCTAAATGGGGAAAATGTAATTATTTACACAAATTATTTATATAACTGAATCACTAAATAATTTCAAATTGGGCAGACTATATTATATTTTTTCTGATGTAAGAAATATATGCAATGATATTCTGCGCTGTACCCAATCCTTGGAGAAAAGGCAGATTGCTTGCCTGAAAAAGAAAAATTAGAATTTCTTTTGATAAAACTAGGCAAGATAGGAAAAAAGTCAAAGCAACAAAATTGTTTCTTCAAAAAAGTTAAAGAAAAATATCTCTAGACACTTTCTTTTATCTTGCGTTATTTTTAAGATTTTTGCAACAATATGTATGAAATCCTTTGAAATTTTTTTTAACGATACAACTTTATGGTGTCATAAGACACAATGAAGAATATAATTTAACAGATTTAACTATGTTTAGATCAAAGTTTTTTCTTTTAGAGTCGGTATTTTTTTTAATAATTCATACTCTCTATTTGATCTAACCTACTTTATTCGTTTAAGTTTTCTATCATGCCATACAATTTTAATGTTGAGAAAAAAGAAATTTTTAATGATTTTATACATATTTTCCCAAAAATCTCAACAAAAAAAAAACAGGCGAGATAGAAGCAAATATCAGGAGATATTTTCCTAGAAATATTTTAAAGAAATAATTTTGATCCTTAGACTTTTTCGTTTCATTGGTCATTTTTACCGATAATGTGAACTATTATTCTTTCAGAAGAAAAAAATTCTCCCTTATCTCCAAGTTTCGGGCTCAGAGCAGCATATCATGGAATACGCTCTTTATATTTGGAAGAATCTAGAAAAAAATATTTAAAAACCATCGGAGTTTTAGGCAAATGGAATTTAAATATTTTTAGAAAAGTCGCCGCCCTTTTGCGATTTTGAATTTTAAAAATTTTCTAACGGGTTACAAAAGAGGAATACAGATTATATTAGAACAATAAAGAAAAAGATAAATATCTATACAGTGAACCATAGAGATAGGGCCCCCCGAATTGGTTATTCCGAGAATTGACGCGACGGACCCAGGGAGAAATTTATCACCGGTACAGTACCACGCCAGTACTGCCGGTCGGACTTCGGTACTAGCGCGGTACTGTTAGAATACTGGCAAGACTACTGGCTTTACTCCGGTAAAACCCCTAATGATAACAACGTTCTGTGCTGACTTTCAGTATTTAGCCAATACTAGGCTAGTACTTACATTTGGTACTGGTGCGGTACACTCTGTTAGTACTGGCCCAGTTCTGGCTCAACCAATATGGCAAACTCAGCGAGGTACTGACCTGTAGTACTGGGCCAGCACTGAAGTTCACCACTGGGCCACTAGTGCAGATTAGTACTGGGCAGGTACTGGTCAGGCGCCAAGTGATAAGGAAGGTATCCCAGGTATAAATACACCACTGGCCCAGTACTGGCCTAGTACCGCCTGTCAGAGTTCCAGTACTGGCTGGTTTTACTGGGCCAGTACCATGCCAAAATTTGCTTGTAATGATTGGCTGTACTGGCCTGTTAGCACTAGCGCAGTACTGACTGCCAGTACTGGGACAGTACTAGCAAACCGCTGGCTTACGAAAATATGGGGAGTTAATTTTAAAAATGATAACAAATTATTTAATTGTTTTAAAGACCATCCATTCATCTATTTTCAACCTATTTGTTTAATTTTAACACCTACTATTTCTATAATTTAATGATATAATAAAAGAGGTATATCAAAAATAAATAATAATTAACAGCGAGTATTTAGTCAATACATGTTAATGGCACTGCTTAGAATGAATACGTATATGACACTTTTACACATTAAATTACAAATAATATTTCTAACGCTACGGGGTTTCGAACCTACATCTATATACCTAAATCTATCGCCTAGCAGTCGGGAGTGCTAACCACTGCGCTAATCCGACAAGTTGAAACTCTATGAAAAAGCCATCCTCATAAGCTACAGTTCAGAAAAGTTAAAACAACAATTTTTCAACTGTTTTTTCTCGTTAATCTTTTTATCATCATACAGTATCAAATATATATATATATATATATATACATAATAAACTAACTGTTTACGGAAATATCAATAAAATAATTTTTGAATAAATTATTTGAATCGATTACAATTTTTCTTCGTGTAATATTTTGTTTTTTGGCGTTTAAGACGAAACTTAGAAATTTTAACGTGCTGCGCAACAATTTTCTTAATAACAATTTTCTTTAAACCTTTGTGTAACATTTTGCTTTTTAGGTGTTTTAGACTATTGTACAACGATTAAGACATACATACAATGTAATTTTTTCACCTTAATTGTATAGTCAATTTCTTGACATTTCAAAAAACCCTGACAACATTTATAGACGTGTTTTTTTGTTGGAGTCTATTTTTGTACTACTGGCATAGTACCACCCCGGTCGTGCTGCCAATGGTCTGCCATACTTGGTTGACCACCGGCTGCCTGTAATGGTGGGCAGTACTGAGTCAACTTAAATATGAACATTAGTTCAATTTTTTCTTCGGTCTTACGATCAAGTTTAAAATAAAATGACAAGGAATTCCGAGTCAATAATTTAATCAAAATATAAAAATTCTTCTACACCTCGCGACGTTTCAACCTAATCTGTCGGTCATCCTCAGGCAATACCTTATATAAGATTTTTGCACATAAAAAATTATAGTTTGATGAATAAAATTAAACGGCTTGAAATAATTTCCGAAACACATAATTTTTTAATTGGGAAAAACCTCAAAAAAGAAAACAGGCTCCCAATGATTAAGGTTACATTTTAAAAACGCTTCAGGGAACAAACGATAGTCACACGACGGACAAGCAAGTAATAAATGAAATGAATTAATTAAAATTTAACCTTAATTATTGGGAGCCTCTTTTCTTTTTTTGGTGTTTTTCTCAATTAAAAAATTATGTTTTTTTGGAAATTATTTCAAGCCGTCTCACTTTTATTCATCGAACTACAATTTGTTTATGTGCAAAAATCTTATATAAGGTATTGCCTGAGGATGACCGACAGACTAGGTCGAAACGTCACGAGGTGTAGAAGAATTTGTATATTTTGATTAAATTATTGACTCGGATTTCCTTGTCTTTTCATTTTAAACTTGATCGTGAGACCGAAGAAAAAATTGAACTAATGCTCATATTTAAGTTTAAAAAAATATTGTTTGAATTCTAATTTTAAATACAATTAGTGACAATTACAAAAAATACGCCAATCGCTGGAGAAACGCGCGTACCAGTATTTCACTAGATATGTTTTACCACTCCTAAGCCAGTAGTACACCAGTATAATGTCGACTGTTGGCTGAACTCTTGTGCCAGTAGTAGACACAGTATCACGCCAACCATTGGCTGTACTCTTATCTCGGTTGCCAAGCAGCACTTGAAGTTATTATGTGGCCAGAACTACTCTAATCACTGGCGAAACACCGATGCCGATATTTAACCGATAATGCATATTAATCTTAAGTTATTAGTACACTAGTATGATGCCAAACATTGTTTCAACGCTTGTGTCAGTGTTTGACCAGTTATACGTATCAGTACTGCGCCAGTAGTAGATCAAGTATCACGCCAACCGTTGGCGAAACTCCTGTGCCTGTATGACACCAGTGATAATGGTCAGTACTGGACCAGTTGCAAAGCTGTAAGATGCCAATTGTGGGTGAAACTCTCATTTCAGTATATTTAACTAGTAATAAATATTATTCCTAAGCTAGTGTATGATACCAACCGTTGTTTGAAAGCTTGTGTCAGTATTTTACCAGTAATACGTATTAGTACTACGCCAGTAATAGACTCAGTATTATAAACAACCACTGGCTGAACTCTTATGTCGGTTCTCAATCAGCACTTGAAGTTGGTATGTGGCCACTACTACTTTAATCGCTGGGGAAACGCCGGTGCCACTATTTCACCAGTAACGCATATCACTCTTTAGCCAGTGGTACGCCAGTATGATGCCCACCGTTGGTTAAACTTTTATTTCAGTATTTTACCAATAATCCGTATCAGCACTGCGTCAGTAGTCGACCCAGTATCACGCCTACCGTTGGCGTAACTCCTGTGCCGGTATTGCACCAGTGGTGACAGTCAGTACTGTGCCAGTTGTAAACCAGTATGATGCCAATCGTTCGTTCAACTTTTGTTTTAGTATTTTACAAGTAATATGTATCAGGACTACAAAAGTAGTATATCAGTATCACGTCAAACGTTGGTGGAACACCTTTGCCGAAATTACACCAGTAATAAAGGTAAGTACGGGGCCACTTGTAAACTAGTAAGATGCCTAACGTTGGTGGAACTCTTGTTTCAGTATTTCACCAGTAATATGTATCAGTACTGCGCCAGTAGTCGGCCTGGTATCACGCTAACCGTTAGCGGAACTCCTGTGCTAGTATTGCACCAGCGGCGACGGTCAGTACTGGGTAAGTTGTAAACCAGTATGATTCCAGCCATTCCTTAAACTCTTGTTTCAGTATTTTACCAGTAATACGTATCAGTACTGCAAAAGTAGTATATCACTATCATGCCTAACCATAGGCGGAACACCTGTGCCTACATTAGACCAGTAAGAAAGGTCAATACGAGGCCAATTGTAAACCAGTATGATGTCAACCGTTGGTTAAACACTTGTGTCAGTATTTTACCAGTAATATGTATCAGTAATGCGCCAGTGGTCGACCCAGTATCACACTTACGGTTAGCGAACTCCTATGCTAGTATTGCACCAGCGGCGACGGTCAGTACTGGGCAAGTTGTAAACCAGTATGATTCCAGCCACTCATTGAACTCTTGTTTCAGTATTTTACCAGTAATACGTATCAGTACTGCAAAAGTAGTATATCAGTATCACGCCAACCGTTGACGGAACACCTGTGCCCATATTACACCAGTAATAAAGGTCAGTACGGGGCCAGTTGTAAACCAGTAAAACGCCAACCATTTGTTGAACTCTTGTTTCAGTATGTTACCAGTAATATGTATCAGTACTGCGCCAGTAGATTACCAGTATCATGCCAACCGTTAGCGGAACTTCTGTGCCGGTATTTCACCAAAGGTGGCAATCAGTACTGGGCCAGTTGTGAACCAGTATGGCGTCAACCGTTGGCGGAATTCCTACGTCGGTATTCTACCAGTGATGACAGTCAGTACTGAGCCAGTAATAAACCAGTACTATACTGATGGTTGGGACAGTACTAACAGACAGTACTGGTATTTATTCTGAATTGCAACTGGCGTTGTACTGCATCGGTCGTGAACTCTGGCTAATATCCGACTTTTCCCCCTGGGCGTGCCCAGTTGTGTCAGTGGCCAACAACGTGCGTAGCTGTAAAATTGGACCTCGATGTGTACAATTTGGCTCGTGCACAGTTGTAACCCTCGTAAATTGAGAAGTAAACAGTTGGGAAATTACGATTCGTTCACATCCACAGTTGGGAGTCTCCCATCTGTGTAGGTGAACCGTTTGTAGGGTACCATCTGCACACAGTTGTGCATTAGCCAACCATGTACACAGTTGTGCCTGTGGCTATTGACGTGTATATGTCAGCTCATGTATAGTTTCTCCGTGCACAGTTGTTCGTCCACCCGTTGGGAAAGGATAGGGGTTTGACCAACATTATTTATATGACTAGTCCTAATTTCGCTTACCCGCCCCCTCCCTCTCAAGCCAATATTTATCGAAATATTTAGCGAATATCATCGAATCGAAATATATATAATATAATATTAGTCATTTTTCAGCAAAAAAAAAGTAATTCTTTTGGATATACAGTTTTTTTAGAAGTACTTTTTCATTCAGTATTGGCATACAATTTATTATCTTGATTTACATGCTTGATAAACGAATGAATCGAACATGATTACTTTGGCATAGACGTACATTGAATTTAGAACATTAAGCAATTGATTGGTCAGTTTTGAAGTTAAATCAAGTTTACCTCTCGAAGGTGGAATACAGTGTTGAACCTTGCACATTCACCGTATTAGAATCCGTATTCCTCACTGGCATTGGCACATTCATCGTGTTCTCGCTCTGAATTTTAATCCGATTTTGTAACTCCAACGATGTCTCTATTTTGCTGTATTTTCCACCTTATTAAACTTTTTATTTTGACTATCTAGCACGTACGAATTTAATCATATCTGATATTATATCGCTTGCAGTTTACATCATCTCCCCAAGGTTCTGCAAAATAAGATTTATAATACATTATGTATTGTTTCATATTATGTATTGTTTCGTAGCAACATTAATCTAGAGGCCAATTCCATCTAGAGAGTACGAGAAAGAAGAGCTCGTAGAAGAACAAATAATTCAGAAGAAATGGCATATTCCACGACGCTTGTTTTAGAGTTCTTTCATTGGTTTTCAGGTAAAGAAACTCTTATATATTATCTACTACCCAGGGGGAAATTTAACATCGGCACATTGCCACGCCAGTACCGCCAGTCGGAGTTCGGTACTGGCGCGTTACTGTTATAATACTGGCAGGACTATTGGCTTTATACCGGTAAAACCCCTAATGATTACAATGTTCTGTACTGACTTGCAGTATTTAGCCAGTACTGGGCAAGTACTTACATTTATTACTGGTGAGGTACACTCTGTTAGTACTGGCCCAGTACTGACTCAAACAATACTGCAAACTCGGCGAGATACTGACCTGTAGTACTGGGCCAGCACTTTAAATGTTCACCACTGGGCTACTACTGCAGATTAGCCAATGCATGTTAATGGCACTGCTTAGAATGAATACGTATATGACACTTTTACACATTAAATTACAAATAATATTTCTAACGCTACGGGGTTTCGAACCTACATCTATATACCTAAATCTATCGCCTAGCAGTCGGGAGTGCTAACCACTACGCTAAACCGACAAGTTGAAACTCTATGAGAAAGCCATCCTCGTAAGCTACAGTTCAGAAAAATTAAAACAACAATTTTTCAACTCCTTTATCTTGTTAATTTTTTTATCATCCTACGACATCAAATAGATATGAAATAAACTAACTGTTCGCGGCTATATTAATAAAATAATTTTTAAATAGATAATTTAATCGACTACAATTTTTCTTTATGTAATATTTTTTTTCACGTTTCAGACAATTTTAAAATTTCTGATAATAACATATAATGAACATTTGAAATCTGTATCGACGAAATTTAGAAATTTTACCATGTTGCGTCACAATTTTCTTAATAAAAATTTTATTTAAAACTTCGTGTAAAGTTATGCTTTTTAGGTGTTTTAGACCATTTTTCAACGATTAAGACATACAACTAATGTACCATTTAAAATTTTTCATGAAGGTGGAACATAGAATATTTTACTTTAAAAAAGAAATAGAAAAAAAAAGTTTTCACGTTAATTGTATAGTTAATTTATCGACATTTCAAAACACCCTGACAATATTTATAGATATGTTTCTTTTTAAGTCTATTTTTGTCCTACTGGCATAGTACCGCCCCGGTCGTGAAGCCAACGCTCTGCCAGTACTGGCGAACTACCGGCTGCCTGTACTGGTGGGCAGTACTGTGCCAGTAATGCGCTGGTGGTGAACTCTGGCACACTACCAAGATTTACAGCTGGGATACTTCCAGCTGAACACGTCTCATTTGATACGATCCTATTTTACTTACAAGTCCACGTGCACGGATGGACGACTTCCGACATTGCATGCTTAAAAAAATGAAATCAAATTTTTCACTTACAAATCGATGTGTACATACGGTACCCTTTCATGTGTGCACGTCTTGGTTAATAAAATCATTTTTCACCTAAAAGTATACGTGCACAGATTCTAACTTCCCGACTGTGCATCTCTTAATTACTGCAATCAGATTTTCAACGTAATACCCCACATGTACAGATATTACCTTCCTAGCTGTACACCTTTCGATTAATACAATCATTTTTCACTTAAAACTCCACATGCTTAGATGGTACTATCCAAACTGGGCACCTCTCAATTACTGTCATCAGATTTTTAACTTGAAAGTCCACTTTAACAGATAATATCTTCCCAACTATGCAACCCTCGATTAATACAATAATTTTTCGTTTAAAAGTAAACGTGCGCATATGGTACCCTCGCAAATGTGCACATCTCAATTATTACAATTACCATTTTTATTTGAAAGTCCACGTACACAGATAGTAGAAACCCAACTGTGCTTTTTTATTAATACAATAATCATTTACCTGAAGTATACGTGCACAGATGGTACCATTTAAACTGTGTTTTTCTCAATAACTACGATCAGATTTTCAACTTGAAAATTCACGTGCACAGGTTTCACCCTATAAACTGTGCAAATTCCAATTAACACGATCAGATTTTCAATTCACAAGTCCACGTGCAAGGATGGTACAATCCCTACTGTGTACATTTTATTTTCACCGATCATATTTTCAACTTCAAGTTCACGTTCTAAAAGAAGTAATCATTTTTTCCACCTGAGAAGGATCTTCACCCAGTTCTAAATCCAACTGGACATGACTGAAAAAAAAAATCATCTACAGAAACATGAGTTAGGTCAATGAAATTAATTTAAGCAATGTGCTGCATAACTTCTAGTCCATTTTTACCGCAAATTCTAGTCTTTGATTCTAGGGTTTAAATTTGGATGTGGAAAAATCGTGTTGGAAATCTGAACTGAAATTAATTTAAAATGAAGTCAGAAACTCGTGGAGATTACCCTCACATAATGTCCCAATTAAACAAAGAGGGACCACAAAATAAGTTGAAAATATGCCCCTTCTTGCACCCTATGTAGCTAATTGATTTTATGTATTGAAAAAATTTGTTTAAAATATTTTATACATGTTCTTGTTTATGACGTATTTCCCACCTCCTTATAGGGGTAGTTTTTCGATTTTCAAGAGTCGAAGCGTCACTGACTAAGTATTATTAAGGTACATATTATACTTTTATGATGAAAAATATTAGATACTATTTCACCTACTTTCAGGCACCGGTGTAGTTTCCACCCCCTCATAGAGGTATTTTTTGATTTTTGGGTTAAATAATGACAAACCCGGTTACAGCATGCATTAGCGATTATTTTAAGCTTTGTTGTGTCAATTTCTGTTCTTTCCTTCAAAAACTACGCTGGGCGCAAAAAAGGGGCGAATTTTGGGGTCCCTCTTTGAACGAAGGACTTAGTGCGCGCTTTGACAAGTTTTTTTGGACATCCGAACTAAAATCAATTGAAAATGAACTCGGCAATCAGAATAAATTGCATTTCATGATATTCACATTGAGCCGGATTGGTGAACTGAATTTATTTAAAAACTAGCCTATGCCAAGTCTGCCGTGATTTGGAAGAGCACCTTTAGGTAACTTATCCGATTTGTAGTTAACGGTGTTCTTGCAAATCACGGAAGAAGTTTACTATAGATGTGCACCTTCTTCTATCTGATTATCATAAGATTTCTCGTTTTCTCATGAAATCAGTGAAAGATTTTTGAAAAAATGCAATATTGACAAAATAGAAGCGATTTTCATGAAAATATTTAAAGTCAATGTAAACCCTACCATTTATTCTCTCTTAACTTTTTTCTAAATTGTTCCTAATTTAAGGAGTACATATATTCTATGATATTCTGCTCCGTGTCTGCACCTGGGAGAGTAGTACTACAAATTTCTCCTGACTTTGAATTGGAATTACTCGTTCAAGAAAGAAGTAAGGAATTTTTTTTAAAACTCTTTAAAAAGCCTATTATATTTCGTGTCGATTGACGCATAATAAAGATATTTTTAACATTCTAAAGAAAATAGAGCACGTGTGAAATTGAAAACAATTTAATAATTTCTCAAATTTTGCACCTTGACTTCAACTTTTGACATGGCATAGGAATATTGTAGCAAAAATCTGAAATTCAAATCACACAGAAAACGTAATGAACACATCAAATGTTATACATTTTATATGACGGACGACCATTTGTTATAAATATCCCCAGATATCAGTCGTAATATGCACATGATCCGCATTGTGTGATTCTCATGTGGTGCGCGTGAGACTGTCCATTTCGCAAACATGGTATTATGGGCGGCACGCAGCTCCGAGCATTATGACTCGCATTTCGTCATCACATATGCCTTCACAAAATGTGAACAAAACGCGACCCATGTGAGACGCACATGTGAAGGCATCAAAAGGGAAAATAGTTGTCAGAAATCTTGAAAAATAATATTAATAATATATCATTGAATTTTCGGAATTTATAAGGGTTAAATTTCTAATCATTCATGGAATTGATGGAATACATGGAATTTAAAGTATTCAGTGAATTCGTGGAATTCGCGTAATTCACAGAATTCATGGAATTCATAGAATTGATCAAAATTCATGAAATTCAAGCAATTCAAAGAATTCAAGGAACACATGGAATTCAAGTAAATCATTGAGTTGATGGAATTTCATAAATTCATAACATTTAAGCAATTCGTGAAATTTGATGATTTCACGGGATTCATAGAATTTCTCGAATGCATGGGATTCAAGAAATTCAAAGAACTCAAGCAACACGTGGAATTCTAGGAAATCATTGAATTGATGGAGTTCCACAAATTCATTACATTTGCGCAATTCACGTAATTCGTGGAATTCACGGAATTCGTGAAATTCACTAATTTCATAGCATTCACGAAATCCACGGAATCCACGGAATTCAAATAATTTACGGGATTCAAGGAATTGACAACATTCATGGAATTCAATGAATTTATAAAATTCATTTAATTCATGGAATTTAGTTATTTTACGTAATTCTTCGGATTTCTGAGTTCATTATAGACTGCTTAATTTTAGTTCGAATTTCCAAAATGATCTTTCCAGGTCGCGAAATAAGTCCCTAGGTATTCACTGTTCTGTATGCGAATTTGCGAGCTTATTTCCGATTTTCAAATTGAATTCTTTAAATCTTAAACTATGCCCCTAGGATAATTCGGTTCAATTTGGACATTAAATCTTTATATAGGCCTAGTATGATTTTGACGAGTTTTCCCTGAACAGGTAAGCTGACAATATGGACTTCATATGACAATAGCGCTTTCGCAGATGATTAACCCACTTACGGAAAACTTGTCACAAACCCCCCTCCTTCATATTTTCGAGAAGGCCCAATTCTAAAATTTTTATAACTGTACAGCATGAAGATTACTTTCTAATTAAAAAGAACTTGCATTACTTTTTTTATCAAAAAAAAACAACTTTTGCCTAAAGTATTTTGAAGGCTGAAGTCTTAGGAAAATCTTGTCGATATATCTGGTCCATATTATGTTGATCGATGAACAAGCCGATCATCTCTCAGAACGTTATGGCACTTGTTTTTTCGCAAACGAATCAAATTAATATAACATATTCACATTTTATCTTGAACAATGATATTCTCTCACTTACACGGAGAATATTTGTTTTAAATTTTACATAACTTAGTACGGTATTTGATGCGAAAATATAAATTATTAATATAATTCAATTACCATTTTATTTCGCGATTCAGTAAGAAATTGTATAACTAGTTAATAAAGATTGACTAAGAATTGGGTAAAATGAGAGGTCGATTACCTACCAGTTAGGTAAAATGAGCCGAACTGTTATATAAAGTTTCAGTGAAAGGAAACAAAGTCTACCGCTCTAAATACGTGAATTTTACATCTCAGTTATGTAAAATTTCATTCGCCAACAAATAGAAAAACATTCTTGCTACAACTAGATTCTGTGGAAGGTCATCCACTATTATACAAATGCTTAGCCAAATCAGGCAATTTATAAGTATATTGTTGGTACATATACACAATTTAACTTGAACAATTAAATTAAATTACAATACATTAAATACAATTTAGTCGCACGCTTTTAACAACACTAACGCTATTAAAAATCAAAAACGCCGTGACGGGTTTCAAACCACCTAACCAAAGTTTAACGCGTTTGATCGCTAACCACTAAACCTCGCGGCTAACTTACACTTAAAGAATACCGAGAAAAAAATCTCGGCTTTAAAGTCAAAGTGCAAGTACATCAGGGCCGTTCAAAATAAATATTTTGCCCTATTTTATAGAAATTTCTTATTTTAACATTTTATAAATAAACGGGCTTATAAATTTATAGGAAGTAAATAAAAACATTTGATAATATTTTTATTACACAGTATGTAAAATTAAACACCTAAATTATTCAATTTTGAATATTTGAATTTTTTGCACAGTTGAAAATTAAAAACTTACAAATGAAATTCATATAAAATCTATTAAATTAAAAGACATAAGAAGTCACAGAAACACGAGAGCCTGCATGAAAAAATGCATGGACATAAAAGAAGCTAGAGAAGTATGCCAGGACAGGAAAGTATGGCGGAA
>NC_046664.1:107246319-107248422 GCF_010883055.1 Belonocnema kinseyi | reverse complement strand
CTGAAAAATCTCTATCCCATCCACACACTACTTCTTTCCCCTGCCGAGTGAGTCACGCCTACCCCGAAAGGGAAATGGCTTAATGGTGTAATAATAATAATAGAATTTAAGCAATAAAATCTAGTCGGTTTTCCAGTGCCGTCCGATATTTTTTTTTTGCACTTGTATCTTTATACGTAAATTATTAAATAAATTCTACTTTTATTTAGTAACCTAATAAGTATTACTTATTGAGAGGAGAGGATATTCTAGGTATATATTTGAATATTTTCTGCAGTCCACAATCTACTTATTTCTATGAAAAATGTATGGATAAATTTAGAACTTTTTTACGAGCAGTTCGAATTTCCTACGAACAGTACCTGAAAATTTTACATTTGAATGTAAAAAGGGAACAATTTAATTTGTACGATTTAATTTATATTTGTAAATTCGCACAACTTTGAGGATTTGAAAGTTCGAACTCGACAGTTTCTAAACATAAACCATGAGTGCATAAACACGCGCTGCCATCGAGGCTGAACAATGTAGGTATAATAAAAATTCTAGCCACTCATCCGACGAATTCAATCCTCACATGCACGTGCGCATACGCACCGAGCGGGTGGGTGAGAGTGCATGCGGGCCACATAAAGATGACCCTACGTCCTAGTTCCCAGATTTGTCTGGCAAGCTCATGAGTGCTCCGTGAAACTTTTCTCAATCACTCATAATATTTTTGTAAATATTTACGGAAAAAAGTGATGAGCGGTTTTAGACTTGTCATTTCAAGTTCGTCAATTCTCCTCAAAATTCACAGATTATTTACGAAATTACATCAATGTCCAATAAATTTTTCTCATATCCGAGACCTAGCTGCTAGTTCGTGACTTTCTTACGTATACATTTTTTCCGTGTATACTTTCTTTGAAGTGAATCCTTAATATCACACGAAAATAAGCCTTATATCATTTATTTAATAAAAATCTACATTCCTTTGTGTTATTTTATGATATACTGGTATGAAAATAATATAAGCCTTATATCAGTTATTACATATCAGAATTTTCACTTTTGGACTTGAGATTTTACATAACTCTTTTGTAATGTTTATAGTACTGTTTTGTATTAAATCCTGAAAAAATTGTAAACTTGATCTAAATACAGTAATGTCCTCCATTTACCGAATTAATTGGATACATTTTAATGAACAAATTTTCACCGTGTAGTCTAGTAAAATAAGAAAAATCGCGTCTAAATGGATAATTATTCTCACTTTGTTTGAGCATTCCCTTACGCCTATACACGTATACAATGCTAAACTGTGAAAAATGTGTTTGGTATTCTACCACATTTCTACAATAGAAACTTAAGGTAAAATTGCAAACTCCATGGAATGTTGTGAAATTCCAATACATCATGTATTTCAGCGTTAGATTAAGTTTCGGAAATAAACCTCCAATACATTTATGGGAAGTTTCCAACAGAATTTTTTTTACACAGTATTTAGAGAGCTGAATTATGCTTATATCTTTTTGGAGCTGGTGACTCAATATAATATCCAATATTAATACGATACAATTTTTCAATCGGCCCGAATAAAAATGTTTCGACTTGGGTTCGACATGAATTGCCCCCAATCAAGACATGCTGAAGTGGAAAAGGTCGACTTGAGCATGTCTCAGTTTTGAGACAGACCCAGACTTCAATTTATGTCTTGGAGACAAGTTTTTATGTCTTGAAGACACGAATTTACCTCTTGAGTCGTATTTTTATGACTCCAACTTAAGTCGAGTCTTGTCTTGGCCAAGACGACGTTTAATTGACTCAAGACGAGCCTTCTTTTGGCTGAGATTATCGAACTTTTTTCGGCTCATAAATGAGATTTAAATTGATGGATAAAAAATTTGTAATTATTATATCAGTTATTTTTAATTGAAAAATTGAGAATCGGTGGGTGTGAACGAGTATAACCCTTAAAAATTTTCTTCAAAAAAATAAAAATTGTAACTTTCTAGAAGGATTTCCTAAGCCGTTAGAAATACGTAAAAACAAACAACATTTTCGGTATCATCGTCAAACAAGTATAATACAAATAACAATCCGTAAATAAGTTGATTTTAT
>NC_046664.1:107243734-107246219 GCF_010883055.1 Belonocnema kinseyi | reverse complement strand
TTTATCCATTAACAAAGATTAGCTTTTATGACTGTTAGAAATAACCTTTTTATTAGGGCAGGTATACACTCGAAGTTATAAACCGCACGTGTTGGAGTCATAAAATACAACTCAAGAGATAAATTTATGTCTTCAAGACATAATAAACTTGTCTCCAAAACATAAATTGAAGTCTAGCTCAGTCTGAAAACTAAGACAAGCTCAAGTCGACCTTTTCGACTTCAGCAATTCAAGTCGAACTGAAGTCGAAACATTTTTATTCGGAAGGTAATTAAATAAGTCTCTGGAAATTATTAGTTCCACAAAACAATCAATTAAACATCGTCGATCTGAATATATTTTCCGAGATTTCAATTTAAAAAGCCCGTCGATATGCCGTGTTATATCCTTATATTTTCCCAAGATAGAAATAATAATTTTCTTCTATTTAAATAAAAAAGCTATGCATTAATTGGCATTTTCGGTAAACGAAAACTTGAAAAATACCGTGTTGGGGTGTCATAACCCCTAACCCCCCCCCCCCCTCGCAACGCCCCTGTCTGTCCTCTATATACCCATATACGTATAAACTTTTAAAATAATTTCAGTCGTGCAACTACAAAAAAAGGATACCTTGCGCATTAAAAGCACGAGACGATTTATTTCCTCGATTTATCACGCATATTAAGCCAACCTTTGGTTCAAATACGCGAAATCAAAAGTTCGACCTGTTAGAAAATCGTTGTAAAAATTTATGAAGTTCCGTTCCATTTTAATTTATGGGCTACGAGTGAAAAATAATGGACTGGCGGAAAATATTTTTGTGGTGTT
Source organism: Belonocnema kinseyi (assembly GCF_010883055.1). Lineage (NCBI taxonomy): Eukaryota > Metazoa > Arthropoda > Insecta > Hymenoptera > Cynipidae > Belonocnema > Belonocnema kinseyi. The sequence goes on along the minus strand of NC_046664.1, from coordinate 107,245,409 downwards.
ATGAACCATGCTGGAAAGAAGGTAGGGTATATACATTGGTTTATAAAACAATAAGGGAAAGCAAAGCAATATTTCACAATACTTCCAATAATTTGGCTTTACGTGCGATGTATACATACGATGCATTGACTCTGAACGTTTATGAAGCAGCCGTGCACCAGTCACATGTAGCATGTACAATTTTACAGTAGTACAAGTACGCAAAATCCTCCACTCAGTTTAAAATGAAAATAGGATCCTCTCATGGGTTTCGACAGTTGGATAGTTCTTCGACATCAAAGTACTTCTTATACCGGGGTAATTATCTCTATTGTGGGGCCATGCAGCAACCCCATTTCAGAAACAATTCACCTTGTTTGTATTGTTTAAATTATTTCTACAGTATGCTACATGACTTTTTTAGTTTACCAAACTCATGACCAATTTCATGCACATATAGAAGACTTTACATCCGAAGGTTATATAAAGCAAATGTTTCCAAAGAAAAAATTAATTTAGTGAAAAGTAAAAAGCTAAACCTATTTTCGCTGTGTCTCACATTTGCAATGCTGCTACGATAAAAAAAAACCGTAAACTGAAAAAAATCGTACAATGAATTTTTAATATCGTTGAAAATTCAAAAAAGATATAACTGATTATAGAAATAATTTTAAAAAATTTGAATAAGTTTGAAAATAATTATTCATAATTTTTGTAAAACACCGTTAACTGCAGATCCTAGGGGTGGGGGGGGGGAGTCAGATATTAGCCAGACGTGCTTAGTACTGACTGTCATTACTGGTAGAATACTAACGCAATAATTACGCCAACGGTTTGCGCCATACTGGTTTACAACTGGTCCAGTACTGACCGTCACCACCTATGAAATACCGACACAGGAGTCCGGCCAACGGTTGGCGTGATACTGGTATACTACTGGCGCAGTACTGATACGTATTACTGGTCAAATACTGACACAAAAGTTCAACCAACGGTTGGCATCATACTGGTCTACTACTGGCTGAGGAGAAATATGCATTACTGGTGAAATATCAGTACCAGCGTTTCGCCACTGATTGTCGTACTACTGGCCACATACCAACTTTAAGTTCTGATTAAAAACCGACATAAGAGTTCAGCCAGTGGTTGGCTTGATACTGGGTCTACTACTGGCACAGTATTGATACGAATTACTGGTAAAATGCTGACACAAGAGTTGAACCCACAGTTGGCATCATAATGGTGCACTACTGTATTGGCCTAGTACTGCAGATCAGTAGCCAATTCAAATATCATTAGGGCATTTAACGTTACCGCACCAGTAAAAACAGTATTGTGAGTCAGTGCAGAACATAGTTATCATTAGAGGTTACACCACTACCACGCCAGTACCAACGTTATTCACTGGCCCGGTACTACAAGAAACTATATCCCAAGTAGAAATTTCGGTCGTATGGCGGAGTTCATCACCATCGCAGTAGTGGCCCAGTACTACCCACCAGTTCAGACAGCTGGTGGTTCGCCCAGCACTGGCGGAACGTTGACGGAGATTTAAAAAAAAATTTTATTAAAAAAATTGTTGCGCAACGTGGTAAAATTTCTAAGTTCTGTCGATACAAATTTTAAATGCTAATTAAATATTATTAGGGGCCGTTCACAAAATACGTGATACATTTTTCAGAAACTTCTGACCCCC
>NC_046664.1:107237516-107243720 GCF_010883055.1 Belonocnema kinseyi | reverse complement strand
CCCCCCCCCCGTGATATTTTTTCTATTGGTATTAACGTGGAGACTGATACTTCGGCAGATACCCCCTCACCCAGGCGCATCACGTATTTTGTGAACGGCCCCTTATCAGAACTATTAAAATGGGCTAAAACGCGAAAAAATAAAATATTACACGAAGAAAAATCGTACTCGATTTAAATAATTTATGTAAAAATTGTTTGATGTATATTTCCGTGAACAGCTAATTTATTTTATATATATTTGATGTCATATGATGATAAAAAGAAGAACGAGAAAAAAGAGTTGAAAAATTGTTGTTTCAACTTTTCTAAACTGTAGCTTACAAGGTTGGCTTTTTCATAGAGTTTCAACTTGTCGGTTTAGTGCAGTGGTTAGCACTCCCGATTGCTAGGAGATAGATTAAGGTATATAGATTAGGTTCGAAACCCCGTAACGTTAGAAACTTTATTTGTAATTTAATGTTTAAAAATGTAATACATGTATTCATTCTAAGCAGTGTCATTAACATATATTGACAAAATACTAGCCATTAATTATTATTTATTTTTTAAATACAGTCGAATGATGATGAATGCAGTCAGTACTGAGCCAGTACTGACAGGCCAATACCGCCAAGAATTACAATCCAGTACTGGGCCGGTGGTGTATTTCTACTTGGGATACTTTCGTTATCACTTGGAGCCTGACCAGTACCTCCCCAGTACTAATCTGCAGTAGTGGCCCAGTGGTTAACTTCATTGCTGGCCCAGTACTATAGTTCACTACCTCGCCGAGTTTGCAGTATTGGTTGAGCTAGTATTGGGCCAATACTAACAGAGGGTTCCGCACCAGTAGCAAATGTAAGTACAAGCCCAGTACTGGTTAAATACTGCAAGTACCGCGCCAGTGCCGAACTCCGACTGACAGTACTGGCGTGGTACTGTGCCGATGGTAAATTTCCCCCTGGGATATTGGCAAGAATTGGTTGGAGAAGGAACTGCAACTTACTGTTTACTAAAGGTGTGATAAATAAACATCAGAATGCGACACAGAAAAATGCGAGAAAAGGCCGTAACGCTCATTCAAAGACTTTACTTAAATATCGGACGACTCTCTCGAGCCGTCCTGGTTTATAAAATGTACTTACGGCGTTGTCCTAAGTTATTAAACTCCAAGAAACAATTTGTATTTTGAAAAATCTTGTAATGGCATTTATTGCAAGTTCGAAAATGTAAAAACTGTTACCTAAAGTATTTATTTTTTATAATTAATAGAGCTATTATAGTAAAGAACTTATATTGTTAAATAATGGGATATGTAAAAAATAATTTGTGTAAATCTTTTCAATTATTTAGAGTGCAAACAGTTGAAAAAGTAATATTATCGACGACGAATTTCCTGATCTCATTACATACATTAAATACGTCGAAAATGATGATTTATTTCAGGCTCAATATTTAAAAAATGTATTTTAAACTATGCAATTCGTTTTTTCAAATATCCTTGATCATAATCTAAACATGTTTCCTGATCTTTTCATGAATTTAAGTTTTCTCTGATCTAGCGCCATTTGACAATGAGGTTTTAAAAAGAGTGATATTTTTAAGTTAGTTTAGGGAATTTTCTAGCTGTGTGTTTTCCAGAAAAATGGTAATTTTTATATGAAACATCAAATTTTCCGCAGCATATAATTCTAAACTATATTTGAGAATTTTTGAACAGAAATCATGATTTAGATCGGGAAAAGTAAATATTCCAGAACAATTACCATTTTGCCCTTGAACACGGAATTTTTGAAAATAATATGATTCTAATTTGGAACAGGTAATTTTCGAGAAAAAATATATTTTTTATTTGGTGCAGGAAATTTTCAGAAGAAATTATAAGTGATTGTGAATGATGGCATAGAATTAAAGAAAAGAAATTTTAATTTATATCTGGATTAGTAAATTTGTCAAAAGAATTCTTCAAGCTTTACATACACTTAAATAAGACTGGTTTCAAATTAAATTTCTGTTTATTCTTTTCCACGTGGCTTGAACGTGAAAGAAGACAAGCAACTTTCTTATTTCACAAAAAAAATGTTAAATAAACAATTCCATTTTGTGGTCAAACTATACAATATACGGAAAAAGATAAATTACCCAAAATTATGCATTTAAAAAGGATCTACAAATTTGTTAAGAATCACTTCTTGATATGACGTGTAGTTTTTATATAATCGTAAAAATAACATTAACAATAAAAAATTAATTTTTTGGAAAAACCACGCAGCGTACGAAAATCGTGAAAAAACCAAAGTTGTGCATTTAGAAAAAGTAGCGGGAATTGTTGATTTTGAATTTTTCTGATATTTGTTGTGAAATTTGTGGGTAGAGAAATGTGGAAGTTTGTAGCAGGGTTTGTTAGTGTGAGATTGATTGAGGGATTGTTAGGTGGGCTAGGGGATGTATATATGTTTCAGGATTTAGACAGATTTTTGTGGAAGTTGAGGTTAGGCTGGTTCAAAATTTGTAACGCGGTGAAAGGATTCGGTTGATTGTGTTGGTAGTAGCAGGGTGGGGTGGAGAAAGGGAGAAAGGGAGAAAGGTAATACAGGTACCAAAACGTCACGATAGATAGAGGCTGGGCAGCACAGAAGGCGGGACCGTTTGAATTGGATTCTTGGTTAGCGGAGAAGGGTGAGACGGGAGAAGGGAAGCAGTAAAGAGAAGGAAAATGTCGGTTCAAGTTTAAAATATACAAATATGTTTAAATCGCCACCAGAAAAGCATGGTTTTTTAGAGAAGGTGAGAATAGTAAGAAGACTGAAGAAAACGGAGATGAAACTGTAGATCCGATGGAAAAGGAAAGACTGAAAAATATTTGAGAAAGTATGATAGAAGTGATGGGGATTTATGAAGAAAGTCGGGAAAAAGGGGAAAGAGTAAAGAAATAGGAAAAAGTAACGCAAAAGTCAGAAAAGAGAATGCAGTCATTAGAACAAAAAATAGAAAAGCAGGAAGATGATACCATCCATAGGGTTTTCCTTATTTTCTGCATCTAGGGAAAAACTGAGACGTGTACGAGAAATTATGTGGCCAGATTTGGATTCAGCGGCTCAAAATCTATAAGGGTAGCCTAGTCACTTGCCCCGTGCAGACACATTTTTTGTATCGCCTGCATGACCAAAAAACCCCTAGGCTTTCCCCTACTTTTAACATCTAGGTTAAAACTGAAAAATAAAGCTTGGCAGCTGAGTAACAAAACATTTTTTTTAAGTTTAAATAGTATCAATATATTAGGATTTAACAGTTAAATATCTAAAACATTCAAAAGCTTATTTAATTTATGTAAATTAGTGGAAATATTGACTAATTCTTTAGTGATTTTGGTTATCAATTACTAAGTAAACTTTCCTTGTAGCTATTTGTGGACACTGAAAGAAGTACCCAGTAAGATTTACTATATAGCCTAGTCAAGTGGAATTTTTCTTAGATTTTATTCAATCTTACGGGGCCATGCAGTTCAGTTGACTGTTCGTACTATGAAAAATTCGTGCAGAAGGCTGCTTGACTGGGTTGCACAGTAAATCTAACAAAGTAATTTTCCCGTGAAAGGTGTTATTTTCAATTTGATTAAAATAACATGAAATAGACTGTGCGTTTAGAAAATTAAAATTTTTTCTGCACAAAGCAATAACTTAGAAATGCGTATATAACGTCGATGGAGAGGTGACGTACCCTCTAAATCTGAAGCAGTGAAATGTCACCGATTGCCAGGGAAATTTTTCTGATATAAACACCTGGAAATGTTTAACTGACCATTAGCGAAATGTTACTTATTCATTCAGTGAAATAAGAACTTCTTAAATTAGATAGCACTGCATCGTGTTAATTAAGCAGCCATAAAAAATTTGGATCATAGTAGATTTAATCAAATAATCATAGTAAACACTTAAAACTCATAAATATAATCAAATTTAAAAAAGGTGAAAAGTATATTACTTCACTTTCAAGGTTCGACAGTCATGTACACACTCGTTAAGTAAGTGCTGTGTATACTAGTGTAACTTATATTTATTCCACCGTCATTTCAGCAAACTTCCAGCTTTAAAATTCAAAAATTTATTTAATTAGAAAATTATTTTTGCAAAAAAAAATGCTATCACAATAAAAGATAGTCATATGGAAGCTAAAAGTGTTCTACGTGAATGAGCTTGAAGACGTTTAGGTAAATAAAAATGTGTTCCTTGCATACTGAAAAATGTAAAAAAAAGTAAGGATTTTCAGGTACATTTAAGAACGGTCAAGTTTAGAGCATTATTTCTTATACAAGGGGCAATAGGACAAGTTTGAAAAAATGTATAAGTATGAGGAAAACTGTTGTGAACCAATTAAAGTTGAGAAATTTTATAAATAATAAAACATTGTTGGTGCCTTTCTTCGACCCGTGGTCAGGTGCCACTCAAGGAGTCAGAACCACGTGTCAAAGAAAGACACTTGTTTTCCAACAAACAAATGTCTAATAATATCGGATATTTCACAAAAAATAAGACTCACATCCTTCCGGGTGATTGGAAATAATTACAGAGCCTATCCATTGCAGTTTGAAATTTGAATCGCTTTAATACCATTCTTTAGATAAACGTCTTCAAGCTCATTCACGTAAAAGACTTTTATCTTTCATGTGACTATTTTTTCATTGTGCTAGCATTTGTTTTGCTGAGTTGTTGAGCTTCAAAGACAGATGCTTATCATTTTCTCGCCGATAGTATAGGTTATGTCTCACATTTTTACGCAGGTGTTACTCCATTGATTAATGAAGAAGCCTGAAATCTCTTATTAATCCGTGAAACGTCTAACGACTATTTCATCATTGAATTTTTCACATATTTAAAGAATTTCACAATATAGTCTTATCTTTGATTAAATAAAGTTTAAAATGTTACATATTTGCGTTCTCTGATCAAACTTTTTTATTTTTCATATGTCCTATTTATGTAACCTTTCTTTAATTAATATATACTGCCTTAATAAATGCATATACTTTCATTCAGCAATTTGTAGAGTACCACTGTCAAATCCGTAAAAGTTTCGGTTAATCGAATTAGGAGTTTTCAACTAATATGCTCTGGCTCTCTTTTATATGATCAGAGTTACCCAGTTCAAAGCATTAAAAATTTTCAGACAAAAATTTCATATTTAAATAAGTATTTAAATATTGAAAATCTTATTTCTAGACAATCAGAGATACCATAAAAACGTCTATCAATGTGCCTTATTAATTACAACGAACAACTTTATAAGTTACAGTATTTCTATATTTCAAATATTACTTGGTCAAATTTGATTTCACAAATGCATATAATGTTAAATGTAATGCCATAGTTAAGTGTCGATTATCCTGTCGCACGTTCCACCACGTTTTTGGAGGTCCCGGTTATCTAACCAGAGAGTCGTTTCGAAATATCCTATTTTACTTTTAACAATTCACGTGATTGGCTACTTGTCGGTCGAGTGAAAAGCAATGCAATATGACCGTGCGCGTGAAATTGAAACATGGTTCACTCCACGTTCGTGACCACATTCACCTAAAAAAAAAGTGAATTTGTGTTTTTTGTTCGTGTTATACTTCTGTTTTATTCGTGTCCTCTGTGATAAGATGGAAGAAAATAAAGTGAGATCGCCTAATTATCTTCCTGATGCTCCTTCGATTTGATTCAGCAGATCATTTACACAAGCTTTTCTTAAGCGAAATCTCGTTTGTAGCCCCATGTCACTTTTCTAGAGCGCTGTGGAAAATATTTGTCCTGAGAGTTAACGGTGGCCGTGTGGCGGAGCTAGCTATGCAATTGGCCTAGAATTCAAATATTGCACGGCGAAAGTGTTAAAAAAAATGTTTTTCAAATGAAAATAATTTTCCAATGGTTCTGGGTAAAAGATAATAATCTTTAAGATATTTTATTACCTTCTGAAGAAAAAATAATTAGCGAAAATCGTAAAATCCACTGCTTTTAGACGTCAATCCAAATGCATTTCTACTAACCACAAAAAATCAATACTCCTGCGCAATCAAATTAAACATATAATTATTTGTGCAATTTTTAAATATCTGAAAAGAAAATAGTCTAAATTATATAACATTTTTATTATACAGTCTGTCAAGTTAAAGCGTGGGTGGCTTTACTCGCAGTCGGTAAGGTGTATCGACATGATTTTGGTGTCAAAATATTAAGAAGAGCTC
>NC_046664.1:107235128-107237416 GCF_010883055.1 Belonocnema kinseyi | reverse complement strand
CCAACTAACACCTTTATGCAATAAGTTTATTTTCTGAGTCGAAATCATGACAAAGTTAAGTATCAAATCGTCATATGGTGGAGATTGTAGTTCTAACGTCAGGGCGATTTAATCGTCCTTCAACCTAAAAAGTGCAGTGTCGTTGTGAAATATAGAATTTTTGGAAGAAGTTCTGAGGTCGTCGGCTCGTTGCAAACCCATGACAAAATAATAACGTTGAATTTAATAACGCATAAAAGTAATTTACTGACAGTATTCCATAATCTTCGAATATTTTGAGTGATCTTTTTGACATTTTCCATTTTCTAAGTGAAAAAAAACTGAAAAAACTGCTTTTAGAACAAATATCCGCAGTGTTCAAATTTTTAACAAAAATCACAAATTTTAAGTAAATTTAATTAATTTTAATGAATTCATTTATAAAACTGCTTAAATCAAACATGAACTAACGGATCTTATTCTAAATAAGGAATCGCAACATAGGAATAAAGTTTTCAAAATAATTTCCAAATTGCTGTTTTATCCATTTTATATTGATTTATTCTCGTCTATCAGTGCATGTAGGTTTTGAATTATTGATCATAATATGTTTCATCGAATCTACAGTAAAGAATGATTAATAAATGCTTATTTTCCTTTCAAATGTTTAAATTATGTCTGTTAAAGAATAATTTAATGAAGATATAAATTATTTTACAGTTTTGGATGGCTGTAATGTAATAAATAGAATCAAGTTTATAGTGGATGCAATTTTATAAATTTTTTATAACTTTATAGTACCTTTTTTAAATTTTATATCTTTCTATTTTTAAATTATATATATATTTTTTTTCGTGTTAATTTTGCTATTAAACGTACATTAAGACTTTGGGAAAATTCAAAATTATTCAGATATCATTTTAAAAGGTTAATTGTAAGTTTTGAAGATTTTAAAATATGTCAAAAAACTCTTAAAATGTCTTAAAATATTTTAAGAAAAATTGGAAAAATTTTTTAAGACACTTAGAACGTTTAGATACATTAAAAATATTTTTAGAAAATGTTTAATTTGATAATGATAAAAATTAGGAGAAAAATGTAGATTTTTTACAATTTTGTAAAAGAGAAGGTTTTTATTAATTTGGAAAGGTTTTTAGAAAGTCAAACCATATTCTCTAGATTATTAGGAAAATTTAATGTTATTTTCTGGAAGATTTTAGGACAATTTATTTTTATTATGCAGAATTAAAAAAATGGTAGTTTCAAAAAATATTAAGTTTAACAAATGAACTAAAATTACACATAGTCAACAAAATGTAATTAATGTTAATGAATTCATTTCAAACATTTTTTTTTCGTCATAACTATTTTCATGAAATTTAGCCTTAGACTTAAGAGGGAAAGGGAATTTTCATTATACTTGTTTTTAAATTGAACATGAACTAAAGTTATTTCAAGCTAAAAAGTAAACGTTGTTAAAAATGATTTATAAAATCGAGGAAAATATTTTATTGTTACTTATAACTGGTTTTCTTTTAAAAGAACTTGAGCTGATTTTTTAGAATAAATATTTTACAATTTTCATTGTTTATTTAACAGTAGTTTTTATAGTTTAATGTTTTTCTCTCTCACTTTAGGTAAAAGTTGCAATTATTGTTCAATCCTGATGATGTAGGGCTTATTTTATTCCTGAAAAGATTTTCCGCAAATATAATCGATACGTTTTTAGACAAAAAATTTCATTTTGGGATTATAAAATCTTTCTTTCTGTAAACAATAGGTTTTTATCAATAATTTTTTGAAAATAAAAACTGCCGATGAGATTTGCATAAAATCTTTTAAGGAATGAAATAAGCGATACAGCATTAGAATTAAGTAAGAATTGCAACTGTTACATACAGAGAAAAAAGAAAACATTAAACTCTAAATTGTTATTGTCCAATAAAGAAAACCCGAAATATTTTAATCAAATGTTCACCTCATATTCTTTTCCAAAATTAGTTATAATTAACATTAGCATATTTTCCTCCATTTTATAAATCCTTTTAACAGGATTCATTTTTGGAACTAGAAATAACATATGATGTTATTAAACTAGGAAGCACATTGTGTTCATTAAAACATATAATTTGTGTATTAAAATATTTAAAAATCGAAAATGAATTTAAATTAATAAATAAAATAAATATTATGTTATAAATATTATATAGTACAGTCTGTCAAGTTAAAGCGTGGGTGGCTTTACTCGCAGTCGGTAAGGTGTATTGACATGATTTTGGTGTCAAAATATTAAGAAGAGCTCCCTCTTT
>NC_046664.1:107220644-107235028 GCF_010883055.1 Belonocnema kinseyi | reverse complement strand
TAGACGAATAAATGAAGGTAAGAAGGTTATTGGTAGAGCAGGTCCCCTTATCAGAAGTAAAAATATATCAAATAAAGCTAAAATGGCAATACATAATTCTAAGTTTGTAAGAGTAAAATTAACGCAATTGACATGACATTCATGCGCATAATAAGCGGGAAAACCCTAATGGACAAAGTAAGTAACGAGATAATTCTAAAAGAATGTGGTGCAGAAGAGACGCTAGTAGACACATGGGAAAGAAATCGGTTAAGATGGTTCGGACATGTTGAGAGAATGCCAAATGAACGACTAATGAAACAAGTGTATCAAGTTAAAGTAAATGGCAGCGTGCCCAGAGGTAGACCGCGGAAAGAATGGTTAGAACGTGTGAATGAGACCCTACTTAGAAGAGACATAAGCAGTCACAGAAACACGAGAGACTGCATGAAAAAATGCACGGACATAAAAGAAGCTAGAGAAGTATGCCAGGACAGGATAGTATGGCGACAAATAGTTAATAAAAAGAGTGTCAGTAGAGTAAATGATGCCTGAAACAAAGAACTTGGCTATTAATGGACCCAAGTGGGGAACCTTACACATCGACTTCGTGAGGTTCTTCGCTTGGGGTGATTGCTAGAGAGATTGATCAGCAACCTGGGTCGGAGCAGTGTTGCGGAACGAACGTGTTATTTACTTAAATAGCACGAGAATTCTGGATCAATCTGAAAAATCTCTATCCCTTCCACACACTACTCCTTTCCCCTGCCGAGTGAGTCACGCCTACCCCGAAAGGGAAATGGCTTAATGGTGTAATAATAATGCGAGTTAACCGGCTGTTAAAAAGTGGTGGAACGACTAACTAGCTTTAACCGAGGATTACATTTTTAACCAAGGTTGATGGAACCGGCCCTTAATCTTTCATTGATTTCATAACTTGTTTCCGTGATTTCTCTAGGCTATAGAGTTTTGTATTTATTCGCATAAAAACCTTTGAAAAATACTCGTCTTGAATTTTGTTAATAAACAGGTTCGGTTTTGTAAACTGGAATTTCGGAAAAAATACCGGGAGGCCAGTACTATTTTAATAAATTTAGATCGTTTGATTTGCAGTATTCGGCCGCATACTGATCTTCAACCATTTCCTTTCAATGTTTTCCCGAGTCGATTTTCTGTCCTAAGTTGACTCTGATGATAAATCAAAAAGTCTCTTTTCATTGCCTTTACTTTTAGGAGTAAACCAACATAACATGCACTCAGAGAAAAAGTTGTCTTAAAAGAAAACCATCGTCCCTTTGCGTATTTTGTTTTAGACTACATACAAATTTGTTTTACACAAACAGAATTATTAGGCTGGGAGATTAGAGATGTAGTTTAACGCAAACGAATAATGTTTTCTGTAAAAAAATTCTTTTTGGGACAAATGAAAATCCGCTGGACCCTAAATTTAGGAGAAAAATCGATGTATGTTAAGAGACATGGTTTTGCCACAATACGAAATTTGCCTGAGTGATCATAATTCATTTTCTTTAAAAAAACTAGTCACGCATCGTTTTAGCAATTGGAGCACACGAGAATAATGGTTATTAACCCAGGTCAGTTACACCATCTCCCCCCCACTCTCAATTTTTGGGTTTTCTATAGCCCACTGAATTGCGCCCAAATGCGCTCAAATGCGCCACCGATTAAAATTTTTGCTCCATAAGACTGTAGGAGTTATTTCAGATGTTACGGAAGAGAGAGCGTAACGCTGCCCCCTTCTTTGAAAAATCGAAATTTAAATCACATGATTTTGAAGATCTTCACATTGATAACTGAGTTATCAGCGATCGAAATGAGACGGGGGGGGGGGGGCTGGCGTGATTTTTCTAAACTAATAAGATTTTTCAGATTCATCATGCCTATCTTTCATAACTTTAAATGCGCTCAAATGCGCTAACACTAAAAAAATTTGCGCTAGCTAATTAACAAAGGTATCATATTTTGGAGGGGGGGAGTGTAATGCAGGTCTTAAAACTTCAACAGTATTATGCATTATAAATTTGAGCACATGGATTCTTTCGTCTTCAAATGTACTCATATGCGCCATAATTTTTTTTGTTGAAAATTTTGAAAATTGCTCAAGATATGGAGGTAACAAAATTTTACGAAGTGATGATCAACAAAATAAAAAGTTTTCAATCCGCATTGATAAAGTGACTTTCCTATGGGGTTTCAAATGCGCTCATATGCGCGACTTTCCAAATTAACAAAAAACAATAATCAACCCTCCAAATAACACTTGCTACCGATAACCTGCCAGATGATATCTCCAAATAACTTAAATTGCAGTTTAAAAATTTATAATGATCTCTTTGGATAGGCTTTCAAATGTGTTTATATGTGCCACTTTCAAAATTGAAAAAAAAACCGTAATCAACCAACTCATTTCAAATTGTTATCAATCCACCACCCGATGATGTCTCCAAATAACTTAAATTGAAAACTAAACATTTAATGATCTCTTCGTATAGGATTTCAAATGCGCCCATATGCGCCACTTTTGAACTTGACAAAAAACCATAATCTACCCTCTCATTACCACTTGTTACGATCCACTATCCAATGATATCTCCAAATAACTTAAATTGCAGTATACAAATTTATAATGATCTCTTCGGATAGGATTTCAAATGCGCTTATATGCGCCATTTACAAAATTTAAAAAAAAAACACACATTCAACCCCCTTATCACCACTTGTTACGAATCACTACCCGATGATATTTCCAAATAACTTAAATTGCAGTATAAAAATGTACAATTGTCTCTTCGTATAGGATTTCGAATGCGCTAATATGCACCACTTGCAAAATTTAAAAAAAAACACACATTCAACCCCCTTATTACCAGTTGTTACGATTCACTATTCTATGATGTCTCCAAATAACTTAAATTTCAGTATAAAAATTTGTAATAATCTTTTCGGATAGTATTTCAAATGTCGACGATGTCTCGAAATAACTTAAATTGCAGTATAAAAATGTATACTAATCTTTTCGGATAGTGTTTCAAATGCGCTAAAATGCGCTGCTGTCAAAATTGACAAAAAACCATAATCAACCCTCTCATTACCACTTGTTACGATCCTAAGAGGTAAGATCCTAAGAGATCCTATCCTAAGAGGTCATTATTAATTTTTATACTGCAATTCAAGTTATTTGAAAACATAATCGAATAGTGGATCGTAACAAGTGGTAAGGAGGGGGTTGATTATAGTTTTTTGTCAATTTTGAAAGTGGCGCATATTAGCGCATTTGAAATGCTATCCAAAAAGATTATTATAAATTTCTATACTGCAATTTAAGTTATTTGGGGACATCATTGAATAGTGGATCGTAACAAGCGGTGATAAGGGGGTTGAATGTGTTTTTTTGTTAATTTCGTAAGTGGCGCATATTAGCGCATTTAAAATCTTATCCAAAGAGATCATTATAAATATTCATACTGCAATTTAAGTTTTTTTGAGATATCATTGGATAGTGGATCGTAACTAGTGGTAATGAGGGGGTTGATTATGGTTTTTTGTCATGTTGGAAAGTGGCGCATATGAGCGCATTTGAAATCCTATACGAAGAGATCATTATAAATTTTTGTTTTTTAATTTAAGTTATTTGGAAATATCATTTGGTGGTGGATCGATAACAATTTGAAATGAGGGGGTTGATTATGGTTTTTTTTTCAATTTCGAAAATGGCGCATATAAGCGAATTTGAAATCCTAACCGAAGATATTACTATAAATGTGTATACTGCAATTTAAGTTATTTGGTGATATCATCTGATAGTGGATCGTAACAAGTCGTTGTGTGGGGGTTGATTATGATTTTTTGTCAATTGTGAAAGTTGCGCATATTAGTGCATTTGAAATTCTATCTGGAGAGATCATTATAAATTTTTATATTGCGCATTTGAAACCCCATAGGAAAGTCACTTTATGAATGCGGATTGAATACTTTTCATTTTGTTGGTCATCATTCCTAAAATTGTGTTACCTCCTTCTCGTGGGCAATTTTCAAAATTTTCAAAAAAAAATTGTGGCCCATATGAGCGCATGTAAAGACGAAAAATCCATGTACCTATCTTTATATTGCACATCACTATTGACGATTGAACACCTGCGTTACACTGCCCCCCCCCCTCCAAAATATGATATGTTAACTTTCTGGCGCAAAATTTTTCAGTGTTAACGCATTTGAGCGCTTTTGAAGTTATGAAAGATAGGTATGGTGAATTTGGAAAAAAATTATTAGTTTAGAAAAATCAAGCCGCCCCCCCCCCCCATTTTTATTGCTGATAACTCAGTTATCAATATGGCGCAAAATTTTTTCTGCATGGCTCATATGAGCAAATTTGAATCCCCATAGGAAACTTTCTTCATCAATGCGGATTGCAAACTTTTCATTTGGTTGGTCATAATTTCGTAAAATTTTGTTACCTCCATATCTTAGGAAATTTTAAAGATTTTCAAAAAAATTTGATGGCGCATATAAACGCATTTCAAACCCCATAGGAAACTTCCTTCATCAATGCGGATTGCAAGCTTTTTATTTTGTCGGTCATCACTTCGTCAAATTTTATTACTTGCATATCTTTGGCAATTTTCTAAATTAAAAAAAAAAAAATTATGGTGCATATGAGCGCATTTGAAGACGGAAGAATCCATGTACTTATCTTTATATTGCACATCACTGTTGACGATTGAACACCTTCGTTACACTGCCCCCCCCCCCTCCAATGTATGATATCTTTGTTAAATAGCTAGCGCAAAAATTTTTAGTGATGGCGCATTTGAGCAGATTTGAAGTTATGGAAGATAGATATGATGAATTTGGAAAAATGCTATTAGTTTAGAACAATCACGCCAGGTCTCCCCCCCCCCATTTCGATCGCTAATGACTCGGCTATCAATGTGGCGAAAATTTTTTCTCCATAGCGTATATAAGCGCATTTGAAGATCTTCAAAATCATGTGATTTGAATTTTGATTTTTCAAATGGGGGGGGGATAGCGTTACGCTGCCTCCCCCCGCGTAACACCTGAAATAACTACTACAGGTTTGTGGCGCAAACATTTGAATCGGTGGCGCATTTGAGCGCATTTGGGGCGCAATTCAATTGTCTATATAAAACCCAAAAATTAATAGTGGGGGGGGGGCTGGTGTAACTGACCTTATTAACCCTTAATTCACAAAGACGTTTGATCCTATCATAATAACACTTTGAGAATTTCGTAACATTCAAACATTATAAATCCAAGCTCAACAATTCGATAATATTGGATAATAATGGGTAATATTGAAGGTACCATTTAGCTGCAAAAAAATTACCCGTGATTATTCGCAAGAAGGCTGAGTACCTTTTGTGTATTTTTCATCTTATAGGTTGTTACTAGCAAAATCTGTAATTTGATATACACAATTTCGAGCCAAGATGAGAAAAAGATTGTATTTGACCTTTTTATATTTTATACTGTTTTTTCCGTGAAATTTTAGTATGTGCAGTGTGTAAATACAAAATTATAGACAATATATAATTCTCAATATTTTACAGATCGGCATATTTTTTTCTAGATGAACTCTAATTTTCGAAAAGTTTCAGCTTTGTGTTCTAAAAAGCATCTTTTACTAAAATCTCATGTAGAAAATCAAATTTAAGTCACGTGCAATATCGAGGAAGTCATAAAGTACAATTTGTGGACGAGAAAATTAAATGAGGCTCATATCGACTCAAGCTTAGCTGAAACAAATTCTGGGGTTAGCCGCACCCTTACGGAGCAAGTAGAGCAGCACGTTCAATAATTTAGTAAGGGACTCTATGCTTATAGACATACATGCATACATACAGGGACACATACACATATATACATATAGTATATGACTATATATGGAATAGGTATATCTACATTATACATTCTACGCAATTGAGGTGCTCTGGTTGGCGTTGGCGCTTTCGGCTCGTTCACACGGCAGGAACCTCATTGGGATGACGACACTGCTAAATGAACGCGGCTTTGAGTACTTCTGTGAGCTCTGAACTAGGATGACATGGTTAAAGGAGCGCATTTGAAAGCGCGAACTTCTTTCCCGCTTCACCGTTTAAAGTGTCAAGCTGCAACTAAGATGAACTTCTACCTGTTAAGCACGTTCTACCGGCTCAAGCATCAGTATTGCTCTTTTTTCCTCAGGGTAAAATGGAATGAATGACAGTTCATTAGTAATACTATGGATGAATAGTACAGCGTCAAGAGGACACCCTGTATGAGTACGACTGTGGAAACAATTATGTTATGACAATAAAGGTGCGAGATACTTTAAAAGCCACCCTTCATTGATTCTTAACCTTATGACAAAATACCTTTTTGGAATTATTGATATTATTTAGTACAGAAGAAGCTAAGCAGTTGGGCGATGAAAAGCTTCTTTGGGTGAACATTACTATAAAAGTAATTTAGTAAAATTTTCACACAATCAAAGTTCCAGAACTTTTGTGGTTTATTAAGGTACTCTTGAAATATAAAACAAATGTGTTTCAGTCTAATACATCAATAATATTTTGATTTATAAGGGCGGACCTCCGACATGTCTAAATTCGATAGGTCAATTTTCCCGATTTCTAGCTTCTCGCACATTGAGTCTAAAATCCAAAATCTTAAAGGAAAAATATTTTTAAAATTTAGATCCTTAGTTAGTCAGTAAATCAATAAAGTTTCGAAAAATATTAATATTTCAGAAAATGCCAGCCATTTGAAAAAAATTCGACTTTTACCTAAAAATTTGCTTGAATTTGTTTTTTGAAAATTGTTTTAACAATTTTATTTTTTATTTCCAGTGGTTCGCCGACAAATAAAAAATTTCGAAAATCTGTGATCGCAAGTTCAAGTCGATCGGTCAAATACTTTTTGAGCTATGAGCCGAGCGATTTTGTAAAATGTTAAAACAATATAAACTTGTTTAAAAATTTACATAGTGACAATTGTCTTACGGGTTCCAATCGTTACTCGGCCATTCTAAAAGCATACATTAAGCCAACTTCTTTTTCATAGAGCTTATTTATTTTCAAAATCATATGTTTTCGGTATTGCTGATTGGCTACGATTTTTTTTACTGGCGCGTGGATAGACCTTGTGTGGGTTGGATCATGGCCCGACCGGCATGCTTCGGCGACAAGGAGCTCAGCAACGGCTCTGGGATTTTCCCTGTCTGTTTTGGGGATGTCAAACTATCGTTTAGGCAAAAAAAATCGATTTTTTGGACCCGCTACACGGGATTCCCCCCATAAATACTCATCTCGAATTTCGGGGAGACGAAACACGTACTTCGTAAAGTTTAACATGAAAGCATCTGGCAATGAATAAACACTCGTCCTTCAAGTCATCATTAAAAACGGTTTCTATTTCAGATTTATGATGTTCGATGTGTGTAAACATTAGGATGGTTCAAATTTATACCATAAAAATTCGAATTTCTAGTTTTGGAGGTCATCCCCCTCCCCCATTATTTTATTATGCGGAAAAAGGAATACCTTAATTTTTTCGACTTTTTAATGAAAAATGTTGGTTTTCTAATGAATATTAAAGATAAATACTTAGTATTAAATTTTTATAAATTAAAATTTATTCACCAATTAAGGAATAATTTCCACCCAATAACTTTTAATTTTTAACCCCCTCAACCCCTTATATTGAGCCCGTAAAATGCTTGAAAAAGTTTAAAATATACGTCTTATGTGATATTTATTGTAGAAGGCAGTTTTTAATTATTTTATTCAATAATCATTTATTACTTCCACATTTTCATAGAAAAGGTTGAGAAAAATCTATGTTTTTTTATCTCTCACAGTATATCGCTTATTATTCAGTATTTTCTTATTTGAAAACTTATACCCCTCACTAAGCAATAATCATTTTTAGAACCGATCGATTTCCTCAATAATATAAAATACTGATTCATAAGCGACTTAGTTAAGGGTTCGAAAAACTAGAATCTTCTCCATCCTTCCTGTACAAAGGAGTAATTATCTTTCACAAAAAATATCACTCTTATTATTTATTAATTGCATTATTAATTCCAGAAAATAATAACTTTTCACAATCAAACACATGCAAAATTGTTTAAGCAAATGAAAATTGTTTCAAAAATTACCAATTTCCTAAATAATAAAATATTATATTAAAAATTCAATAAGTTTGTCATTCATTCCAAAAATTAAATAAAAATAATATATTTTCACGATTTATTCTAGAAAGAAAATTATTCAAACAAATTAAAATGAGATAAAAAATACTTGAAAATTTTTAATTTATCAAATAAAAATAATTATTCTTGAAAATTCAAAAACTGCTATTTTTGGTATGAATTTGACATAAAACTGCTATTTTGCATTTTCGGGGCATTTTCAGAACACAATATAAGGAGGTTTTAGGGAACGGGGTAAAAATTACAAGTTCTTACGTGAAAATTATTTCTTGAAAATTCCTTAAGAGATGACGAAACTTTGACATCGAACTTCATTTTCCGTAAGTAAAAGAACCTGTTTCTTTTATAGATTTTCTTCTAGATGTACATTTTTGGAAGGCCGCAGTCCATATTTCCTTGAAGGTTACTTAAACGGCTAATTAACTCTATCAGGGACTTTCTGAATGACGACCAGGATGCACCGGGTCGCGCATCAGGTAGTTTAGCACTTATTCTACGAGAACATCTTAAGAATCTAAATTGTGCCTACGGCCAAAATAACTACCAATGAGGAGTCGATGATCCGGGTGGAACGGATCGAGCACCAGGTCGTTCGATACGTATACTACAAGAGCTTTCAAAAAATTTAAATTTTGTGAATAACGAAAAAAATTCCAAATGGTGGGCGACGATCCGGTTGCAAAGAATCGAGCACCCGGGTTGTCAACTCACCATTTGGAAATATTTTCGTATTTACAAAAGTTAAATTTTTAAGAAATTCTCGTAGAATACGTATGAAACTTAAATTAATTAATTAATTACCTGGAGCTCGATCCGTTGCACTCGGTTCATCGACTCACAATTTCTAGTTATTTTGCTATTGGAAAAATTTTAATGTTAAAAAAGTTCTTGTATAATACGTGCTAAGCTACCTGGTGCGCGATTCGATTCACCCGGATCGTCGGCTCATCATTGGTAGTTATTTTGGCAGTTGGCACAATTTTAATTTTTTAAAACTTCTCATAGAATACTCGCAAAGCTACCTGGTGCATGAGCCGGTGCACCCGGGTCGTCGACTCGCAATTTGGAGTTGTTTTCGTTATTCACAAACTTTAATTTTTTTTAAGTTTTCGCAGAATACGCAATAAAGTACCTGATGCTCGATTCGGTGCACCCGGATCGTTGACTAATTATTGGTAGTTATTTTGGCAGTTGGCACAATATAAATTCTGAAAAAGTTCTCGTAGAACGTGTGATAAATTATCTGGTGTGCGTTTCGGTGCACCCGGGTTGTCGCGTCACCATTTGGAATTGTTTTCGTTATTCACAAAATTAAAATTTTATTCAGGGTACCCTCCTCATTCTCGGGGTCAAAAAACAGAATTTTGTCTATTACCTTATTCGAACCTATAACTCTTTAAGAGTATTCCCTGAAAATTTCAAGTCAAAATTCGAAATACTCTCGGAATTCTAGCCGATAGACGGTCGACGCGTGAGATGGAGCCGAGAGCGGGTATCGCTTGGACTCGAAGCGCAGATACACGGTTTCCTTGTCGGTTATTCATAACACCCTCGCCGTAATTCGGTCCCCCTCGGCTTACTATGTGACTACCTGCTTGAAGAGTCAGAAGGGATTTTGTATGGACCTGACATAGCTGATTAAAGGTGAGCAGGTGTTATACACGAAAAATTTCTTCACAAAACTTCAACGAATTTTTCTCAAAACAGTGTTTTTACGATTGGCGGGCATTGTAGCTCAGAAACTATTGAACCGATCGGTCTGAAATTTCATTATATTTTTCCATACATCAATAGCTATAACTTAGCTGTTATGAAGAAGATTGATAAAGATCTTCTTTAATTTTCATCTTGATTTTTAACTGAAAAAATTGGAATTTTTAAAAAATAAAATTCTGAGGTCCGCCATTTTGTAAATTTTTGCCCGAAATGAATAATCGTTGTCTATTTCCTAGCCAAACATGTACTTTTTTAAATCCCGTTTGATTTTTTGGTTTCTGACGTTCCAGTCACTTGTAATCATGTCCGCCATAAAAAGAGAACTTTTCATTTACCGAAAAAAACAGCTATAAAATGCTGATAAAAAAATTATGTAAACTTTTTTTCTTGTTTTTTAAGTTGTAAGTTACATGCAAATATCCAAATCGATAAAGTCGATTGTTGTTAATTTACTAGCCCATTAAACATTGCAAAAATTATCAATCAAGAATGAGGGTGGGGGGGGGGGTATCCTTAAACTCTTGTAAAATCCGTATTTAACGATATGGTGCTCAACCTGGTGCACCCGGATTATCGACTACCAATTTTTAGTTATTTTGGCTGTTGGAACAAGTTAAATTTCGAAAAACTTCTTGAAGAATACCTGCTGAGCTGCCTGGTGCGCGATTAGGTTCACCTAGAGCAGCGGCTCGTTATTGGTAGTTATTTTGGCAGTTGGCACCATTTAAATTCTTAAAAAGTTCTCGTAGAATACGCGCTAAACTATCTGGTGCATGACCCGTTGCATCCGGGTCGTCGAAACGCCATTTGGAATTGTTTTCGTTATTCACAAACTTTAAGCTTTTTTAAAGTTCTCATAGGATACGCAATAAAGTACCTGGTGCTCGATTCGGTGCACTTGGATCGTCGACTAATGATTGGTATTTATTTTGGCAGCTGGCACAATTCAAATACTTAAAAAATTCTTGTATAATACGTGTTAAGCTACCCTGACTCATGCTTTAGCCACATATTTCCAAGTGTCTTGCCATGCTTGAACCATGCAAACTTCTTTCACGCGCGTTCTTATAGAAATTCAGCAAAATCGAATAAAAGAAACTATGTATCCACCAATGCTTTCTAAAAATTGAGGAAAATTTAGTAGGTTGTTTCCATCTTCAAAACTTTTGCCATATTTAAATTTCAAGCAAATCACATTCAATTATTGACGAAGCATAGCAGAGGGGCCATTATCCATGCTTGATTCACTGTTCAAAAGCATGGGACAACCGTGGCATGACCGTAGGTGAACATAGACCCAATCTTGAGCCACGCTTTCTCCACGCTTACTCCAAGGTTAACACACGCTCAACCCACGGTTAACCCACGCTCACCCCAAGGTTGACCCACACTTATGCCATTGTTGAGCCATAGTTCGCCCAATTAAACCTTTTCCACGCGGGAATACAAGGTGACACTCTTCGCTAAATGATTCTTAGGTTATGTATAACATGATTCTTGATCTTTTACTTTAGTATTTTTGTTCTATTTTGTGTTTGGAATAATAAAAAATACTTACGTTGATTTTTTAAAGTTCCGTTTAAAAAAATCATAGTTCGTATTCCACAACTTTTTCGCAAATAACCGTATAATGACTTATTATTTACGTTTAGACGCAGGCGGATACATTTATAAAATAATTAAGTATAATTCTTTCATAATTTTTTGTCTATTGAAGCATATTTTGATATCTTTTTTAATGTCGTTTTCAATGTTCTTTCTAAATGTCTTTACTAACGAGTTTTGCAAGAAACAAAATGGATTATAAGGAAGTTGAAATAAAAAATATAATTAGTTGATAACGTATTTATTTTTACAACAACATCACTTGAAATGCAGGCATGAAATTGCATGAAGGCCATTGAGGCCCGGCCTATCTACAATCTACAGTCTACACATACATTTTTGAGGGAAGGCCGAAATAACCAATTTATTTTAAGAACAAATTTCTGTTTATCGCAGCATATTTTTTGAACCCATTAAATGATAAACACAACAGTTGGGATCACTTTTCATCCTCACCATCATTTCCGCTACGTATCGATCGTAGTCTTTTGCCAATCTAACAGTTTCCTTTTTGTCTTCAGCAGATTCATTTTTATCTTCAGCAGTTCCATGTCCTTCAGTTGTATGTTTTTTGGTATCCAAAGCCGTGTCTTTTCCATTATCATGCCCACATTTGACAGAAATTCTCGTTTTTTCATTTATTTCATGATCTCCTAAATCCGACGGATTTGGTATCGATAACGACGAAGACAGTTCTGCGGAAAAGATAAAGAGATACATGAATTTACAAGGTTGAAAAGTGATTTTAGGTGAAGTAATGCTTTACTTTTGTTAAATATACATCAAATAAGACATTTAAAAAACTTATACGTATTTACTTCGAAAGTAATTTTCAACAATTAGATGTTTTGTGAATCTAATTAACTAACAGAAAAAATCTAAAGAATTATTAGGAAATTGGATGAGAAATTTGTAATACATCAAGTTCAGTTATAATTTTTAAATTCTTATTTGTGAGATTAAAGAGAAATTCTCAAAACTTTAAATGTTTTTATATTAGATTTTTACGTTTCGGCGCTCACAGATTTCGAAAATAATACAATTTTGTCGGCGTATGTTTATATGTTTTTAGGGTTACCTGAATTTCGTAGCGACAGACATTTTTTTAAAGTGTTAAAGAATTATAATGTTATACTTACGGGAAAAGAGTGCGAAGGTGACCAGCAGAGCAGTAAAAAGGAGTTTCATTTTCTCCAAGTAAAAGAATTTGTTTCCTCTAAATTTCTTTTGTCGTTAAACTAACCAATTTTGGAAGTTGCCGACCCATATATACTTAGCACAAGCTCACTATTGTAGCTATTATGTTTGTTTTATTTGGAGAATTATGTAGAAGGAGAAAAAATAATAATCAGAGTATTGAACTTCATACATGACGATTGTTCACGTTAAATGCGTCAGAATATCATTTTACGATTTCAGTAATCTCAGACAGTAAAATTTAATTCTTCACATCAAGTTAAGGTTACTAATGCCTGAAATGTTGTTCTCTTATTTGAACACGCAGATACTGAAAAGATCCGCGTGTACATTTACGATAGATAGAGTGTCACGTCCCTGAATGTGAATTACCAAAAGTTTACATAAGATGAGAAAATGGTTAAACCTTGTCTTGTAGAACGATTTATTTAGAGTCTGTTGATATAATAATGCTATACTTTAGAAGACATTTAAATAAAATATTGGAAATTAAGAGTGGTCATATATTTCAGTCGTTTTTTTCAGTTACCTCGCACCGATATATAAATTATGTGGGGCTTTTTTTGCGGTTGAAGGGTGAGGTTGTTAGGAAAATCTTACGTCCATGTTGAAGTTGCATAAACCTATTGTAGAAAAAGCCTCACTGGAGGGCAGGTCTAAAAGTCCAAACATTATTTTTATGTAATTCATATATAGTACCTAATCCAAAATTTGATAAGAGTATCTAATTTATTTTCATACCTTTTTTAGAAATCAGAATATATTGTTTTTAAATCGTTATAAAAATAATTGCGAAAGTATTGTACAAGATAACTTTATTATTTTTTGTATTTAATTTTGTAAACAATAAAATAAGTATATTTAAATATTGTAATCACATTTGATTCAGAAAATAATTTAATAAACAAAGTTTGTTTTTTTTTTTAAATATTTTGCAAATCTCCGCATCGCCGTTTCATGATTGAAACTAATTAGAATGCTTCCTTTCATAAGAAATCCAAAAGCTTTTTTAGTTTGATTCATGCTCACTGCAGTATTTATGCACAATAAAAATTTAATTGGGTTAAGTCAGGATTTAGAACGACTCGTTCTCTATAAAGTAGAATGCTTCGTCACAAATATTATCATCTGAATGCTGTAAATTTTCTGCCATCTTCAATTTATAAAGAGATATTTGTATTCAGAATTGAAAAAACTTCTTTTCAGCTTTTTATAAAATTGGAGAAAAAAAAACAAATAGATGCATAACACTTTATATTTTAAGTAACCCCACCTCATTTTAAAATACTCCCGAATCTATATTTTGGCCCTACTTTGAAGCCGTAAGTCTGACCTTAGTAGGCGCTATAAGCAATAAAGTAGGTTCTAAATAAGTAGCGATTTCAATGTAATTTCGACCCTACTTTGACGCTAAAAGTGTCCGAAATCGGCTATTTTCCCACGTTTAGCGTCAAATTATGATCTGCATTTAAGAATACTTAGACCTGCTTTTAAAGCTCGAATTGCTACATGTAGGACTTGTGGCAACAAAGCAGGTTCTCTATAATCTCACACCATATGGATGAATAAAAATAAGATTTGTTATTTATCAGAAGAAGTAAAATAGTATCTGTGATATAAATATCAAGGATGTATGCAATTATTTAGTAAGAAT
>NC_046664.1:107208474-107220544 GCF_010883055.1 Belonocnema kinseyi | reverse complement strand
GCTGGTTATAAACGCTTCAAAAGAACTTGAGGCTACATATTTAAATTTTATTCTGTGTTATTTATTACATAAACGAATACAATGTCAAAATTGTCAAATTCAATAACAATATATTTTTATCTCTTTGTTAAGCAAAGATTTAAAAAAAGTCGTTCAGCATCATAATTAATCCAGTTAGTCTAAAAAATACAAATATTTCATTCAAGATTCAACCTAATATTCATAAGGAAATAAGGTTATATTAACAATAACAGCACTGATTTTCTAACCAATCGTCTTGTCTCAAAGTTCGAGATAAGTAGTCAATTATTTTTTATACATTTGACTCTTCATATTCTTCAACACATATGATACAAAAATTAAAGCAGTAAATGTTTTCTGACGAACAAAAAAATTTTTTTCTCCTAAATCAAGTGGTCGACACGTAAATAGTAATATCATTCTAAGAAAATGTTTTAGAAACTCACAATTGTTATTGTTTAGTAACAAAAATGACCAAACTATTGAAAAAGTGGTACTATGCCTTAGAAAAAAATTATTGTCTCTACAAAATCATGTTTTTAATAAATTAATCGCAATACTCTAATAAAAATTTAATAAAAATCAGGAAATTGAATTATAATTATTAAATATATATTTCAAAATTTTTATTTAATTTATAATATTTGTTGTTAGCGTTAGGAAATATTTTATTCTTATAGTTTGTAGTGATTCTCAATCACCTACATGACTGTGGAATACACACACTTTCATTCATTATTGATAAAAATATTTAAAATGACTTAAGAAGACCAATGAGTTAAATTAACTTAAGTAACAAATCATTTTTACTTTATTTTCATGAAGTTCAAACGTTGTAGGCAAAAAGATTTAAAGCAGGGTCAGTATTGAAGGGGAAGTTAAACAGCGTCAAAGTAGGGTCTTCTTTATTATTATTACACCATTAAGCTATTTCTCTTTCGGGGAAGGCGTGACTCACTCGATGGTGAAAGGAGTAATGTAAGGAAAAGTTATACAATTTTTAGGTTGATCCAGAATGCTCGTGTTATTTATTTAAATGACACGTTCGTTCCGCAACACTGCTCCGACCCAGCTTGCTGAGCAAGTCTTGACTCTTCCATAACAACCTTATCATCTGCAAACGCTAACCCACGTACCCTTATTGTTTTGAGATCCACACCTTCTTCGTCGAATAGAGCAATTCTTAAATACTTGTCCATGAACAATATAAATAACCATGTCGACATAACGCATCCTTGTCTAACTCCCTGAATATTATTGAAACAGTCACTCAATTTCTCATGCCTTGAGCTAAACATTTGATCCGTACATTAACTTCCTGGCGACAACCCACTTTGGACTTCCCAAATCTTTTCTTCTGTTATTTTCATTACCCTACGAATAAGTATTTTGGATTATATTTTATTCGCCGTAATTAATAAGCTAATACCTCCGTAATTATTGCAGTCGCTTTTATCTGCCTTTCTTTTGTATATTGGTGGGATAATTGTTTTTTTCCAATCGCCTGGGACGTCACCCATCTCGAAACATAAATTTATCAATTCGCATAGTCTATGTGGTATGTACTCGCCACCGTGTTTAGGCGTTTCAGCGTTAATACTCTCTACCCCGGCAGCCTTACCGTTTTTCAAGTTCTTAATCATATCCCTAACCTCAGTCGCACAGAGCTTATTAATTCATTTTTCTAACGCATCGTATTATACATCGCAGTTTAGATGTACTATAGTTTTATCTCCGAAAAGTCCCCTAAAATAGTCTCGCAAAACGTCTATACTCTGTCCCCTGAGAGAAGATCCTCTTGGCGCGCATATGGGTTGGCGTTTCTGGATGGAAGAGTAAGTATCCTTACCCGTTTTTTTCACACGTAGTTTATTAAGTTCTCTTCTCATTGGACCCTTGGTCCCAATGTAATATTTATTACTTTCGTTGAGTATCTTACTAAAATAGTTTGAATGACTTTTACGAGACGTTCGCTATAAAAGAAAAGGACCTCACTGCGCGTAGGGCTCGAGTTACAGGGGTGTACGGTAGCTACTTGAGTTTTAACTTGGTCGCTCTTTTTTGTAATTAAAAAGTTAAAAATTAATAATTAATAATTCTGCAATCGCTGACTTAAAAGTAATATATTCAGAATCTTCGAATTATTCCGATCCCAACGATATGTAATTTGTCTATAAACTTTGAAAATTGGGGAAGTAAGCAATATCAAATTGAATATTCAGCTAAAGTTTCTGCGATTCAACTTCTTCAAATTTTCAACTTTCCTAGGCAAGCAATGTATCATTGGAATCGGAAAAATTCGTAAATGCGGATTATGCTATTTTCAAATCGCTAATTGCAAAATTTAAATTCTGTACATTTCCTTACTTTGACCTGCTGTGGACCAAAGACCCTGCTGGGGTAACCTTATCCATACTGAGTTTGGTAAGCAAACAGACAAGTAGCAGAAAACATAAAACCAGTGTCGTAAATTAATCAAAGAAAAGAGTTTCTGATTAATTTAAAGAGGTTCACTCATATTGGCTGAAACATCGGAACAAATCCCTTCTTCTTGACAAATTGAAGAGTGGGCTGCGCGAAGAAAACCAAAATTGGTTGTTCTAGAGGATCTTCACTCAGGGAACAGAGTATAGTGTTCGGTGTGCATCATATAGTATTTCACCTGTACTATTTCTTATTTTGACAAATTCTATATTTTTATTTCCCTTCATTTTTTTATAAAGCACTTTCTTGCTTCCTTCAAAGTAGTTTTGTACGTTCTTCTCTTCTTCTGTTCTAGTTTTAGCTTTACTCTCCTTAATTAATCGTTTGAGTATTTATACGTTTCTTTCTTTCCTCGTCGCTAAGACCTGCGATGTTCAAAGCATTCCTGTACGCTTTTTTCTTTGCATTTTGTGCAGCCCGAATTTCATTATTCCACCACGCATCACCAGACATTCTTCCTAAAACCGCGGTGCCACACACTTCGATCCCACAACTAACAATGACATCTCGGAACTTAGTCCGTGCGCCCTCTATATCTTTGTTGTTTATAAGCGCCTCCCAGATTGCCTTATCTATGCTCTCAATTATCTTATTTTGGAAATCTATTCGATCATCCGCTTTCTATAGGTTCTAAATTTTTATTCGCGTTTGTTTTGTTTTCTTTGTTCTCTTTTTTCTCCATCCCCGACCTAAGTTAATTTTCGTGGATCATGTGGATCATTTCATGCCTAAGCCAAGTATTTGTAATAAACAGATCCCTTTCTTAGCATAGACCAACTAATTTAACTCCGTTATGGTTTATTCTTGGATCCCCAAAATGACCTAGTACTCTTTCTGTATCCTGATTTTGGATGCCTACTCATCCGTTTATGTCTCCTAGCAGAATTATTCTTTCTCCATGTACGCAAATATTTATTGTGTCATTTAAAGTGTTCGAGAAGGCGTCTCTTTCTTATCTGGGATCACTATCAACTGGCGTCTAGCATGCTATGATAAATAATCTTCTGATCCCTACTTTTCTTTTAGCCGACAGCAGACTTTGAGATACGAAATCATGATCTCCGAGATGCTACTTCGCTCTTTCATTCAAAATCAGACCTGCTCCTTACCTACCATGTGATTCACTATCTACTCCTGACCATATTTTAAATCCGCCTTTCAACACGCCGTTTTATATGTCTCTACTTTCGCATCCCTTCTTCTTTGTTTCAGACACACATAAAATATTTAGTTTCCTCACGCCCATAGTTTCTCGCAATTCTTTTACCTTGAGATCATTTACCGCCCTAGCATTCCAAATACCCAGTCTCTATTCGTCGAATGAAACATGACCTTCAGATTTGCCGTGTGTATGATTTTTGTCAATTAATGTTCCAGTCCTTTCCTAGGCTTTTTTATAGTTTGTATTATTCATTGTTTTCATTATACGCTTAACTACCACCTTTATGCAATAAGTTTACTTTCTGATTAGAAATCATATAAAAGTTAAGTCGAAATTCGTCATATGGTGGAGATTGTAATTATGTCATTTGTCCCACCAAACCTCAGTTAATAAGGGAGGTTTTAGAGAGGGTGGGTGCAGAACTGAAACCGAGAGATTCGTCTTAGGCTTATGTTTTTGTTTTTATGCTGAGAAGGTCACCAGCCTT
Organism: Belonocnema kinseyi; assembly: GCF_010883055.1. Taxonomy (NCBI): domain Eukaryota; kingdom Metazoa; phylum Arthropoda; class Insecta; order Hymenoptera; family Cynipidae; genus Belonocnema; species Belonocnema kinseyi. The sequence continues at coordinate 107,216,390 of NC_046664.1, read as the reverse complement.
CAGCAGCGTTGTATTATATGGGACATATGACCGGCCTCTTTTAGATTTATTATGAAACTGATACAAAGAACACAGAAAGCTAAATTTGTTGAAAGTTGGTTTACAATGACGCCACATTCCAAAACCTTAATAATGCCATGAAGGAGAATTTCCATTTCCTAAATCCTTGAATTTATAATTAAAAGAGAGCCCCCCTTCCCTGGATCAAAATCCAAGCGTTATTTGTAGCTTTTAGGTTCAAAATTTCCCCTTCATCGCAAAATTATAATAAATTGATATGAACTACCTATCCCTAAGTACGCTTCCGGACTTCCCAGTATCTGCACAATGAAACACAACCCCCAGAAACAACAAATATTCAAACTGTAGAATCCTCCACCTTGCTCCCTCCCCAAACTCGGGACACATGACCGGCTTCTTTTAGAGCTACTACGAAACTGATACAAAGGACACAGCGAGCTAAATATGTTTCCGGATTTCTTAGTATCAGCATAACAAAACACAATTTCAAGAAAAGTCAAATATTCAAAGTTTCGAATTTTCTATTTGGCTTTTTATTCCCAAACTCGAGATACATGATCGGTCTCTTTTAGAGTTAAGGGTCTTGATTAAAAAAATGTAGACTCTAATGATTCAAAGTAGATTCAGACAGGTATTTCAGCGTCAAAGTAGGTTCTTAAATGTAAAGACTTTAGCCTCTAAAGATTCAAAGTAGGTCCTTTAGATTTAAATGGAGTTAAGGTAGCCTCTAATGTTTCATTCTTTAGGAATTGCTGGAAAAAACCTTTACGGAAAATGGCACTTTCTAGGTTATACCTTTGTACAACAGATATGATATGTGACATACAAATTAAAAGGGAGCACATTCTTACATTTATTTTATAAGGTATAACTATTTTTGAGAGTCAATGTTAAAATTTTTACTTTTTTTCGAGAAATCACACTTTAGCATCTGGTTCCATTATACTTCTGTCCAAAAGGCGGTTTTTAAAAGTTCTAATTTCAAAAGTGCCCCACTACCTCATTTTTTCACCTAGGGCTTCGTTCTGCGCCTAAAATGACAGAAATTTACGCATGAGCATGCCCCTGTACTTAAACATATTCACACCGAAAACCTAACTCTTTTCGTTTAGTATACGGTAACATATTTTTATGTAAAGGAGTAAATCTAAATTTTAGAACAAAGTATTTTTATACTTTTTATTTCTCTTTCTTAAGAATTATCTATGTCATCAACTTTTCGAGCACATATAGAAGTTGTGAATACAACTTTTTCTACAGTTTCGAAATTTTATTTTTATTATATCCGTTTGCTTCTTTAACAGACTATGTCAAAAGTTAAATGTTTTTCAAGTATACGTGTTATGACTATACCATTTTTTGTCTCATTTGGAAGAGGTCTACCGATACTGAGAAATCTCTTAGTCATACTTAATTAACTATGAAGTGGTCTACAAAACTATACATATCTTTTAAGAATACATTTTCAGAGTAGTGCACGAAAATATGATGACTTACATTCGAGACACTCCAATTAATAGAAAAAATGACTGAAAACACTTTATAACGCACTTTCGGCTCTCATTATAGAAAATTCCAGAAGCACTTTTACACTCGATACAGAATCAGCTTCTAATTACTTTGCTCCCATCCTCTCGCATTCTTACTTCGGGAGCTGCTGCACTTCAGAAACAGAGTTGCAGAAAAATCGCCCAGCGAAAACACATTAAGATTAAAACAAACAAATACAAAATAAAATGTGCCCCAAACCTTATTCTGTTTACAAAATAGAAGATTTTTGTCCTCATTCGTGCTTTTATCATGTGACGCATTTTTATGTTAACGATTGCTGGTTAATAATAATGAAACTCGGCAATACAAACAAATGTTCAATATTCCATAAAGCATCTCATGAGTATGTATGTATAATGCATAAGTTTGATATTCTCATGTCGATTTGTTTTGTCGCAAATAGTTGCATGAGAATATTTTATAAATTTAATAAAGGACTTTTCAAATTCCGAAGTTGCAGGTTAGAGGCGCGACTTATAAGCATAGCCAAATGTTTTTCATGAAGAATAGCAAACTGCAATAAGAATTAGAATAAATATGATCAAAAATTCTTAACTACAAAGTCTTTTCTTAACTTTATAATGTACTACTATGTCTACTATGATCCAGGGTCTATTAATCTACTATTCACCAGGGTAAAAAAATGCATAATGCATTATGATGATATAGAATTAAATTTATTATTTCAGGAATTCTCTGAGATTGCCAAGTAAATTATTAACCCATTAACGACCAAAGCTATCAATTTTATAACATGAGTTTGACCGCAAAATTTATGGGTATAATAAAACGATAAATAGATCAAAAGTACTGTTCCTTATTTTTTTGGATAAGCTAAATTCAAACCCGTCGTCAAAATTCGAATATTTTGAATGAAAATTTTTGAATTTCGCTCAGCCAAAAACATAAGAAACAGTACTTTTGATCTATATATTGTTTTGTTATAGCCATACCTTTTGCGGTCAAACTCATGTTATAAAATTGATAGCTTTGGTCGTTAATGGGTTAATAATATTTGTCCCTTTGAATACGAAAGTTCTAATATCCAGAATAAGGTATTTTTATACATTTTAAAATTTTAACAGGGTAAATTTAATATACCTAATATAATTAACGAATTACCTAGGTTCTCTTTTTTAACTGTTATCTATGTTATTTAACAGAGTATATCAATATATTCTCACAGTTTAAATAAAGATAAAGAAAAGAGACGTTTGTTGATACAACGATATTTCTGCTAAGGCTTCAATTAAACTTTATTCTATTATGGAGAACCATTTGTGACCTCCATCATGGAGTAGAGATCACGAACTATTCATGAATAATTAACCAGTCTGATCAAAGAAATTTTTAATTCATTCTATCATGCTAACTAATAAAAGGAAATTTCTCATTTATTCAAATTTTTTTTAAGTTGACAAGTCACGCAATACCTCAAATAAAAATGTATGTAGCGCCCCGACAAGCGATGTTTATAAAACATTTTCTTTTTATCACCGTTTTTATCTTACATTTTAATTTTTTTAATAAAAATGCATGCATAAATTAAATTTGGATCAATTATCAGGTAAAGCGAAAGAGTTTCACGGTTATAATAACTATCGTACATAATAAAGACGATGGCAGAGTTTAAGGTTGTTCTAATTTCTCGAAAATTGGCACCTTTACTCTATATTTCTTCGAAACGTATAACGTATAGATAGAACGATTGAAATGTCGTTTATAAATACTACCTATGAAAAAATATTTTTCACATTTAATAAAGGTTGATCTATGAACAAATGTAATGTTTAGAAATCAATAAACCGTTTCATTGCGCATAGGCATTGACGTTTTCCGGAAGTCCTAAATGACGTTTACAAGTAAACACGTATACAATGAAAATTTATGAGTCAAATAATACGTATGGCTTAAACACAATTTATACCTCTTAGTACAAGTTGCCTTAAAAATAATATATTATAGAGTCAATGACATTTTATACTCAAAAGCAATGTTTTAACCGAGTTTTTAACCTTGTTTATTACTTTGTACGTTTTCTATACAATATGAATACGTGCAATTTTTAGTCACATTTTAATTGGAATTTTAAGTTAAAATCTTACCATGAGACAAGAAAAAGAAGTTTCTTTTTAATTAGCAGCATTTCCTAGAAATATATTTAAGATAGCGTTAAGACGTGCACTTTAACAATAATAATTATCTTCCTGACCTTAAGCTGCTGTTAAGACAGTAGCAGATCCAATAAGAATAAAATGGCTAGTATTAATTAAAAGTACATTATGCGAAAGATAAGAGCCAAGAGATGCAAGAGGAAAGAAATTTCTTCTCCTCTTGTAGGATGTCCTTCTATTCTCGAAAAAGCACATTCACTGTGATTATTTATTCTTTTAAAAATGTTTATGAATAATATGGCATTCTAATTCGATATAATTTTGTGGTAATTTACAATGCTTATATCAGTTGCTTGTATAAATTAAAGAGGCTGAATTCGTTGCACTTTCATCTAATATTCATCGTTCGTTGGAAAAAGTACACTCCCTGCCTTGACTGTAAATTGCGACAACCTGCATTTTGCTGAGTGAGGAAACTTTCTTCCCAGTATAGCACAACGAAAACTATTTTCTTGATTTTACTTCACCACAGCATTTCGTAAAAGAAGTCTTTCGAGCATTCATATTCTTAAAGACTTATTTTATTCCTCGTGTGAAATAGTGCCTATTTTTGCCGAAATAGTTCTTGGGCACTAATTTGGCTCCAATTGAGTGTCATATTTTAGAAAAACGTAATTAGCTAATAAAATATATTGCTTCTATATTAGACTAGATGTACTTCAACTTAAACACGCAATTTGATTTAAAACTCCGACTTATCAATATTTATAAAAACTTACTTATATGTGGCTTATATTTTCAACTGATTTTAAAATTTTTATATTCTCATTAGAGAAGGTATTAGATTTGTGTAAAATTTGACCCTCCCAGTTTTTGTTAAATCGCCACGTTTTGAGACCTTCAGTATCCGAAAATTTGGTTTTTACGAATTAATATGTCTGCCAGGTGTGTGTGTCTGCCTGTGTGTCTAGATTTTTAGTTTTTTAGCACGATAACTTTCGAAAGAATTGAGAGATTGGATTGCATTTTTAATAAAAACAAACTTACCATTGTTATAGCCCTTACAAAATTCGAAAAAGCGAACGAAAATGAAAATTTTAAGTCAAATAACGCACGATACGAACAAAAGTTAAGACAAGAAAAATGTTGCTTTTTGAATGACTTACAAGAGTATAATATAAACTTTTTAAATTTTCTGGAAAATTCGAACATTCCAATTTTTTCAGCATAAAAACAAAATGGAAAGTGTGCATCATCAAAAGATCTAAAAATTAGTTACAAATCACTTTTGGATAGGATGCGTAGTTTTTGTTCTAATCATGAAAAAAATATATACATAATATCCGCGTTCTCGGGTTGCGGATAGAGGGTCCCTGTACCAAGGGTTTCTGCTGAATATGGTTACAAAAATAAATAGGCAGTCGCGGACAATTGTCCGGGGGTGGTCCCGAAGGAATTAACCCCCAAGCGGAGGTGTGAAAACCGTGCCGAAAGCTGAATGTCACCTGAGTGATGTGTCTAGAACGGTGTCTCTGGGGTACCGGGCGACCTCTCAGAGTACGCAGCCATATCCTTGCATGCGGGGCTCTACAAGGATGGACGAACCCCTTTCCCTATCTTCTCGTGGGATAAACAATGACAATGACGCGCAGGGCTCCCGACAATGGGTCGGCCAACAATGCCGACCAATTTAGAGCTGGGGGAGCCAATGAAAATGGATTCAATGCGATGGATCGGCGGGATCTCGCGACTTTTGGGTGGACCGAGTGACTGAATCACGACTTGCTAGAGTGCTACGATGCGAGTGTGGCCCCTGCACGGAGTTACATAGCACGGCTGCATGCTCTGTGGTGCGAGAAACACCTACCACAGCTAGAACAAGCCGGCAACAGAGAAAGAAAGGCGACACTAAGACCAACCGCAGGCAGGCATCCAATAGAGGAAGAGCGATGCTTTACGACCTGGAGAAACATTAACACCAAGGTTTCCCTCAAGCCTAAAAATCTGGCTGAAATGGATGAAGAGCTTCGTGGATATTTTTCCGGAGAATCCGACTTCTGGGCTATCAATTATTGTGTGTATAATGCAGCGAGAGCTTTGACCGATGCGAACCGTAAAACAAAACCAACGGTTGATCATAAGACCAAAAGAGGAATGCATCAACTTGCCATAAAGATAGGCTGGGCAAGACAGTACACGTCCCGCATTCAGTGTGTGATTGACTACATCACATCTGGCAGGAATTTTACCGCCAAGGTTCGAAAGTTCGCGCGCGAACTCCGTACTCGTTATCACACACTTAACAAGTCAAAGCTGCTGACCATCAGGTAGCATATTGTTGAGAGAATACGGATACTATATGACGCTAAGAGAAGTCTAGAGCGGAGAGAAAGGTGGGTCAGAGAAAATTTACAGTTTCTCTCTGACCCACCTCGACTTTTCCAAGACCTTCCAGTTACTGTCAAAATCTCACCCAAACCAGAGAAGGGTGAAGTATTTTGGAGAGAAGTCTACGAAGTGCAGCATAGACTAGACGAAGACTCAGAAAATATTAATGGCTTAAAGGAGTTATGTGTTGCCCTCATAACACCTGATAAAGAATCACCCATCACTACCGAGGAGGTGAAAAAAGTATTAAGGGGGATGAAGAACTATTCCGCACCGGGACCAGATTGTATCAAAACCTTCTGGAGAGCCGATTCCGGAGTATTCGGTGGAAGGGCGCACAATACTCCTGCCGAAAATAGGCAACTTAGCTGACCCGAAGAATTACAGGCCAATAACTTGTCTGAAAACTCTTTATAAGATATCCACAGCTATCCTAAATGATAGGATTGTTCAGGCAATTGAACCTATGTGGCAAGAAATGTATGAACAACGAGGCTCAAAGAAAGGCGTAGCCGGATGTCGGGAGAACCTGCTCATCGATAGATGTGTCTACAAAGATGCAGCATTCTACCAGCGTGACCAGGTTCATCCGCAAATAGTTAGATGCATAGAGAGATTGATGCCGCTTTGGAAAACCAGATTTACTATCTCATCTGGAAAAAATCACGTGACAACTAACAAGGTCACCTTTCAGAGAGGTGTCTTTCAGGGCAACACCATGAGCCCACTCCTCTTTTGCATTACATTATTGCCACTATCTCTAGCAAGTTTCCATTCCGACGGGTACTTGTGCGGCAAACATTCAGATCGAAAGTACAAGATCACTCATGTATTTTACATGGACGATCTTAAGATATATGCTAAAAGCAAGAGCAACTACAGCTAGCTCTAGGGATTGTCGAACGATATACTAAGGAAATTGGAATGGAATTTGGGTTAGACAAATGCGCCAATGTTTATTTTAAGCGAGAAAAACTCAATGGCATCCCTGAAGATCCTGAGCTCGTTGATAGAAGCGCCATACGACACCTTTGCGCCGGAGAGACTTATACATACCTGGGCGTGCCACAGAGCTGCATTCAGGATGTGACATCTATAAAGGATACTCTCCGAAGCAGAACAAACGTCTTGATTTGGTCTTCCGAACTGTCGACGAGGGACAAAGTATCTGCAACGAACATGCTTGTCGTCCCGGTAGACTCTATTCCCTTGGAGTAGTTCCATGGACCAAGAACGAGCTCAAATCCCTTGATATCGGGACAAGAAATGTTATGCACATGAACAAAAGCATGCATCTTAAGTCTTCCGTTCCGTGACTGTACATCTCACACCGTCAAGGTGGTCGCGGAATATTGATTCTTGAATGTCTTCACAACAGGATTATTCTGGGCACAGCACATTGAGTTGCAAATAGAAGAGACCCTCTTCTTAAAATGGTCAGGAATCACGAAGAAGTGAGCAAAGTAGCATTTCTCTACAAAGCAGCGGAGGAGGCTGCTGAAACACTCGGACTTGACTTCAGTATTAGGGGTGAGCAAAATGCATCAAATCTTATCTATCTCGAGTACTCTCTCCTGAAAGCCCGGATTGAGAAAGCACAAGAGAAAACTTTCGTGAACAGCTCCTCGATAGGAGGATGCACAGTATCTTCCACAGAAATGTGAAGGATCAGTCAATGTCTTGTGAGCTAACGTTTGATTCCTTAAATCGCCGGATTGAAGTCTGGTACGGAGGGTTTCATTTTGCATGCCAAGACGGTGTCATTTCCACCTTAACATACTGTCGCCACATTTTGAGCCAAGACATTCCCGATGATAGCTGCAGGGCGTGCCATGCACACCC
>NC_046664.1:107206837-107208374 GCF_010883055.1 Belonocnema kinseyi | reverse complement strand
AGACTTGATGACTAAGCTCGCAGATACTAAGAATGCTGACTTTTTTATTATCTGCGAACAATATGGGCCTAGAAAAGGCAATAATTGGTATCAGGACAAGAGTGGTACTGCGGCCATTTGGGTAATAAATAGCCACGACTTCCCGGTACAAAAATACGGCGTAGGCGATGGCTATGTATGGGTCATGACAACTCAGGTAACCCTCGTCAGCTGCTATCTCTCGCCAAACGATGATATGGCTGTGAAGCTTGAAGAAATAGAGGATCTGTGAACTAATTTGGCCGGAAATATCATTGTAGCTGGGGACTTCAATGCTAAGTCATGTGAATGGGGCATGACCTGGACAGATAAGAGGGGACGTGATGTCACGAATATGGCAGCCAGACTCGATCTAACTGTGATGAACACGGGTTGTTCTCCCACCTTTAGAAGGAGAGGCTACCGAGGGACAATTCTGGACATTACATTGGCCACCCCGGGTGCCGCAAGTCAGATGTCCGAATAGGAGGTCCTTGAAGAGTACACAGCAAGCGATCACGATTTATGGAAATGACATAGGCCTTCAGGCTACCCCTGAAAGCTCTCTTCGTTAAGTGTACCCTCAAATACCCTACGTCAACATCACCGAAATGATGCAAGACGGCCTCAGTTACTTCCGCCTCATCACTTGTTGTGTCAAGATCACTGATCTCGACTTCCATTCGTGGAACAAGCTCTCGTACAGTGCTTCCTGTGCTGACCACTTCTTTAATGGCTGACGACAGCTTCGTCCTGCCATCAGCTGAGTGCCCCACCTCTATGAGGACCTCTCCATTCTTCGTCTCCCTGCATATTATATTACAATTCATAACATGCATTGATATTAAAAGAGATGTAGTTTCATTATCTCGTTTAAAAAATGCGCATTCTTTAAAAAACCTTGTTATTAAACATTTTATAGCAACTCCTGCCGGTTTTTCAGAAACTAAATTTGATAATTTCTAATTTTATTTTTACGAACTAAATGTTACACATACGGTCTGCACATAAGTCTTACCTTTTTTAGCTTCTAAATTATATTCTATATATATATCTATATATTATCTAAATTATATATATAATTATAAATTTGTCATAAGGACAACTGCAGGACTTCGCCTGGAGCGGGTGCTAACCTGGAAAATTGCACCCGCTCCCAGCGAAATCGCGGTAAAATTTCAGCCACAACCACGTCTCACGACCGTGAGATAGATGGTTACAGTCTGTAAAGGAATCAGTACGACAATCCAGGAAAAGCCTCGTGCACCCTAAGAACACGGAGCGACCCAAGGACTACCGCCTTCTGCATTTATCCCGCAAGTGTTTTAGCATATTGTTGACACGCAGGGATGCTTTTTAGGCCATTAGCAAGTCAAAGCTTGGTACCTCCAAGAGCGCCGATGATAAGGACGATTATTTTAACAGAATATTCCGGGTAAAATCGTTGCAACTCCCTTATAAGGTCTCGATACCTCTCTTTCTTTTCATTCTCCTTGGTTATGATGTTTTTGTCAGCTGG
>NC_046664.1:107204240-107206737 GCF_010883055.1 Belonocnema kinseyi | reverse complement strand
GTATCAGCCTTGGAGGAGATTATGTTGAGAAATAAAAAAAAAAATTCTTAAAAACGTTGTTTTTCTTGGTCAGGCCGGAAACTTATCAATCCTCCCTCGTATTCGGTATGAAGTTATGCATAGGGGCATGTAGCCGGATAAATTCCAGGCATGTTAGGCCCAAAGTGAAGCTTGTAAGTTGAAAAATGACTTGCTAGGGCCTGTTTGAATTTGGAACTTCGAAGAACCATTTTTCGAGAAAAACGCATTTAAGCTTGGAGACTGTCATAAGCAGCCACGTTATACTTTTTCTTCGAACATAAGATATACCTAAATCCGGTAACTATCTGGATCTAAATGTACTACCCATTAATTAAGTATAGGTCCCGGTAGCTTTTAAGTACAGATCCAGAAATGTATTTTAAAATATTGTTTTTGCCTTGAGTGTGGTCTTTCATTTTAACTTTTACAAAACAACAAACAAACGTAATCATACTTCTTCCGATTGCCAAGAATAAAAATCATTGCAAAAACAACCTACCCAATTCTTGCCAGGGGGTTTCCAAGAATTGAATGGAATGCTTGAGCATTCCTTAAAACCTCCTATTATTTATTAAATAAATTATAGTTGAATCTTAGTTATTTTATTAATAAGAATTACCACATTTTATTTAAAATTTTTAGAAAGAAAAGTGACCCGTGAATTATGACTTTACTACAGTTTAATTGAAAACTGCAATTATCTAAAGAATTTCTGCAGTAAAAATAAAAATTCTTGGTACCCTAAAAACAAGGCTGAATTTTAAAATATCAGAACACGTATGTTATTGTGTAGCATAAGAAGAATATATATATTATTGCGCAAATATGTATGCAAAATTACAAAAAATCAAGAACTAAGTGGTATGTATCTCTATTGTATTATTATTTCATAAAAACTAGGGAATAGTGCCAAAAATAGTGGGGGCGAGGGGTCAAGAACTGTTGCTCTTACTCCAGTTCTTATTTCATAAGATAACTTAAAAATAATTTGTGGTATACATAATTGTCTGCAAAGTAACTTATAGCTAAAATAATACCAATAATCCACATTAAAGTAGTCCGGCCACTGGAAAAGCTAGTCAAAGCTATCTCAATTTTTTTTTGAACTTGGAATTAAATACAAAATTTGGTCAGAATAGAAAATAATAAAATGGATTTTGAATTTTAATGCAGAATAATATAAATTAAATGGGCTTCAAACAATAATAAAATGTAAATTTAAATATTGCTTTGACTTGATCCGAGTAAAAGTTATTTTTCACGCTTAGCAGTTGGCAGCATAACCACATGTCGAGAAAGTAAACTTAACCTACAAATACACAGACAACAACATCAATATTTGAAATTTGGTGTAATCCCCGATTCCAGCAGAAGCTGTTAGCCAACCTTAGTCAACGCCTAACCGTCCTCGTCATATTTTGCCGCGGTATACTTTGCTAAAATTAAGCTCAAATACCCTAACAATTTTCCTAACAATATTCAACGTGTTATAAAGCCAAAATTAACCATCTTTGGTGCCCGTGAAAGCCCTTTTCATAAGATCCCATATTTTTTGACACGACTTTAAGCAATTAAAATGTAAATTTTAACCTGGAAAGGGCCCCTAAGAAAGGCATTACGAGAAAGAGGACATATTAAAAAAAACTAATTTTAATGATTTTCCATCAGACTGATCCAATAGCTGGACTACTTTAACCTGTGTGGAAAAGTCGATTGGGGTCAAACTGGGTCGCATTCAGGATGCCCAACTACCAACTAGGCACCAATTTGGTGCCCTAATTACTCCTAGATAGGGCATCAGTCGGGCTTGTAAGGGTTAGTTGCACCTATGTCCTATTAGGCGATCCAGTTAGGCTCCAGTACGGCAATACTAATTAAGCCTAGTTATTTTCAGAAGACAGTTTTTCATTTGTATTATATTAATAAGGCATTTTGCTTATATGCAGAACTCACAAATTTTATTTCAATGAAAAATATACACTTTATTTTGCTTATAAAGGAGGAAGTTAGTATTTTTGGATGAGATGGTGTAATAATGAAATTGTCTACACATTCTTCTTCTGTCAACTTTGTGTTAAAATGCTTTTTCGAATAACATATATTAAAAGTATGATAAAAACATGACTTTTTTGGTCTTTATAAAAAAGCACTCATTCACTTGCTTTTGTCTTTACTTTGAATTTGACACATTCTCATCGCGCGCCGCGGGAGCGACTTCCTTCGCTCGAAAATTTGAGCGCACCTGGGGCGCGCGAGGGTTTGTTCTCGCCTTTCGCGCTCGATAGTATGTTTATCTCAAGCTCCACGCTCGGTCTATGTATATCTCCCACACTGGTGCACGGATTTTAAAAAACTAAAGGTCAAAGAATGCCACGGGTATGGCCATATGGCTGCGGGTTGTCAGGCTACTGATAGAGCTGGGTCGTGCTGGAAGTGCGGTGACAAAGAACACCAAACGACCAACTGTAAAGCAACC
>NC_046664.1:107182266-107204140 GCF_010883055.1 Belonocnema kinseyi | reverse complement strand
CAAGCTATCTAAGGATGGTACTATAGAACGCCACCTCAAGGTAGGCCTAGTAGCGCCATCTCTTGGTCAGGCCGGAAACTTATCAATCCACCCTCGTATAAGGGCCCTTTTCATAAGGACGTCTACATACAGTGATGTCTGTTATTTATATATAAGAACAAATTCGATACTCAGAGACATCGATTTAACCACAAATTAGTCTGATACCTCATTGACAACTAGTCCGTCTAACAAAATGACTGTGATTTACTTTTAGCAAAAGATTCTGCGGATGTAATCTGTAACGCGTCTGAAAATATGTCGATAACGATAAGGCTGATTTCAATAGTGTAGAGAGAAAAAAAGTATTTTGTAATCAGATTTTAAGTCAGTATGTCATTAATGAAAAATTACACGAACTTGTAGATTTAAGCTGCAAAGCGATTTCACCCAAAATTGCAAGAGAAATTTCTCTCGAATGTTTAAAAAGAAAGGAAATATACCAAACCTAAAAGGTTGGAAACCAAAGGAAAAAGTCATCTATGCTTATCATCTCAGGCATGGAAAAAAGAGGAATTGAGGACAACTCAATTGGAAAAAAATAAAGTTAAGACTAATGAGGTTAAAAAGTAAGAACAAAAACGGCGAAAAGCAATATTAGAAAAATCCAATGAAAATAGAAAAAAGAAAATAAGAAAGCTAAGAGACTAAGAACAAAAAGATCAATCATCGAATATTATCGATCCTACTGACTATGCTAAAGGAGTTTGTAAAAGAAGGAAGTTGAAAGCCAAACACGATAATAAAAAAACTAGTTCGTCATGCAGAAAGGGACAGAGGGAGCAGATTTTTCCCACAGGCAGTAATACCTGAGGTAAAAGTCTTCTTTCGTCCGTGTTGTATATAGTATTTTATTCCACTCTCGACCTGGACCAACTTATGGCCCTGAAAAGCGAGTCCGACGCATTTTTCTATAGCTTTATTCGCTGCTCGAATTCTGATAGACTAATTTTTTCTTTCGCCTAGAAAATTTTACTTTTGTCCTCCAAATTTTAGTTTCAACCCGATAATTTTACTGTCGCCTTCCTAATTTTACTTTCGCATCGCTAATTTTACTTTCTCCATACTAATTTTACTTTTGCTGCTCTAATTTTACTTTCGCCCCGCCAATGCGGTTTACGGGAAATATAGCTACTCTCACCCTTATTTTCAGGGACAAAAGGTGGCCATTACGATCGAGTGTGGAATAAAATTGTTTTTCGATAATTAGCAATCCTACTGATTCTGCTGAAGCAGTCAAAAGTAGACAAGGACCAACACCTAAGAATTCGGACTAAATATAAGCTGATAATTAAGTAATTTAAGTCAGAGTATTTGCTTATAAATGAAATATAAATAATATAAGATGTTTCTCTTCTCTATTCACTCTTAGTTATACTATTAAAGTTTCTTTTAATCTGATTCATTTACTATTATCCCTTCATATGACTAGGGTGCCACGAATTGGGTCAACCCCTTCCAAGAATTGCATTTTTACGCTCACTAACTTATTTTAATAACTTTTCACTTTTTCTAATAAATATGAATGTAAACGAAGTTCAGCATTTGACACCTCATTAAATTTGCACTGCATTAGTATATTGCATAGCCAGGAGGAGAGAGGCGCGCAAAATGTGAAGCGTGTTCTGTTAGTGGTGGATTGAACGTGAACTCTATTTTCGAGTCGGCGCAAAACAGATACCTGGCCTTTAATGTTGGACCTCATACCTTATCACCTCTGCTCTACTACCAGGTCAAAAATTATACATATACATCTGCTTACGCCACTCGAAAAGAGATATGTTAGGTCAATCTGCAAACAGTAGAACACGCTCATTTTGTGCGGCTACCATAAAAATATTATCATTACATTTATCACACATACAATAAATAAGCTAGAGTTGGAATAAGGGGGTCAAAAGGTCCAAGGTCACAGTTCAAAGTTCATTATGAAAGGTGATTAGTTTTTTATTACTTAAAGTTTTTCATATCTTCCTTTTAAAATTTCCAAAACTAAATCTGCATATGTTCCCTTTTAATAAGAAAAATCATAGAAAACCTTACACGAATTGAGAAACATTCGTGCTTTTTAAATAATCTTGCGCGATAAAATTAAACCTTCAAAATTATCTAGTTAACTGTTAAAAATATGACACTTGTTTTATTTTAGCGCTTATAGCTAGAAATTAATACTTTTAAAATGGAATTTTCATATAAAATCATAAAGTTTATATGAAAATTCTCTTTTAAAAGTATCAATTTCTAGCGAAAAGCACTCACAAAAAAAGAAGTATAATATTTTTAATAATTTATTTATTGAAATAAATGTTGTTATGATAGCGTTTTAAACCGGAAAAAGATATTTTTAATTAGGAATTCTTAGATTTCAAAGATTAAAATTTTGTTTCACAATTTAACTTTTACATCTACATTTTACCTTTACCTTTTACATTATACCTTATTAAAAGCGTTTTTTACTGAAAGTTGGCATTTTGAAGCAAAAATCATTAGATTTTAAAGCTTCATAATTTTTTAACAATTTTAGATTACGCTAGAATTTTATACATAAAATTGATATTTTAGTACAAGAAACACTAAAGTTCGAACAAGATTTTCACTTTTCGTACATTTTCAGATTTTAGTTATGTTTTTTAAATGAAAGTGAGGTCCTAATGACTAGACTTTAAAGAAAAGAAACATATGTGACCGTTCGCGAAGAAAGGGACCTGATGCGGAAAAAAACGATTTTTGGGCATGCGAAAACCAGCCCACCACGCACCACTACTGGGTATAGCCAAAGCGGACCGATGCGAGCAGAGCTCACGGATACGGCACCTAAAGGTGTAGTGATATGTAAAAGAATGTTTCTCCTCTCCTTAACAATAGGTAACAATTCAAAATTGCTTGAATGAAAAAAGTTAGAATAGAAATGTTATTGAGGAATAAAGAGTTTTTTAATTGTTTGGTAATAAAAGCTGAATTAAGAGAGAGGGAAAGAGAGGGAAAGAGAGAGAGCAAGAGAGACACTATAGAGACGAAGGGACGTTCCGGTACGTCGAATCCTTCTAGATCGATTTTGCGTCAGGTATCTCTGGTTCCGAGTCGATAGTTACCGTTCGTCCTGCTTTAAGTAAAAGTAGATTACCAGTAGATCCGACTATCATCTCATTCAAGACGAATAGGGAGAGAACTCTATCACTCGCTGGCATTGCGATACGAGGGAGGTAACCTTCGTTTGCACACTATCTATGTGGAAAGCCATTCGGCTCGTTATCGCCAGCACTGCCGAAATAGCGAACCGGAAATAGTTCAATCCGCACTCCATAGCACCCGCAATAAATGCTTCGAAAATCTTCCAGCTGCTGACGAATTGCAACCTTTAAAGCACAAGGAAATCGAAGAGAGGTGCATTCGAATGATCCACTAAAATGAGATTCACCTTCGCTTCTAGATGTATGCTTTATTTCCCTCGTGAGATTGAGGAAATGTGTAAGCATTCAACATAATAAAACCAAACAAACACCATGTGATTGCCTTATGAATATTGGGTGTATCGGATGCGAATTCTAAATCACTCTTATCGTAAAATTCTGTCTTATGTGATCAATTTTTATTATTTTATTTTTTTAACTCTCGGCGCTCTTTTTCTTTGGGGTGCAACCCCGGGATTTATTAGGTTCACATAAAACCCCTTTGATAAAGCTGCAGTTATGGCCAACGAATCGTCAGTCGTCAAACATTTAATATTACCGCGGCAAAAGAATGTAAATCATGAAAATGCATTGAATAGACTGGTAGTCTTATTAAAATTTTGAAAGGTGAGTTAATTAATTCTTCGTGAGTGCTAACCTGATCACCAGAAATAATATGATGATATATGAATAATAATATGCGGTCACACATATCTGTACCTGAGTTTTGGTGCTTTAACCTAAAAATAAAGTAAAAATGCAAAAGACAATCATTTTAAAATAGATTCAACTTCATTTAGTTAATTAATGTGAATGTATACATCCTGGAGAGATTATTTGGGTTGGTACCTTCAGAACTAGTGTATGAGGAAAATTATGAAACATGTTTACATTTTGTAAAAAAAATAATGTGAACACATGAGAATTACAACTGGATAAACACCAAAAATATTAACGGAATTTGTTGCTAAATGAATCTCGAAATTAGAATAGTCCGGGAGAGTCGCTGTGTTTTTACAAATTTCGAGCGGAACTTTTGAAGCTGAGAATATTTGTGTGCATTCGATGGGCAAGGTCGACTGTGTGCCTTTAAACTCTACTGTCGAAATTCGGTCGGATGCCAGAGCTTGACCTTCGGCCCAAAGTCGGCCCTGCTATGACAACCGATCTACGGTAACCAGAGTTAGGCCGACTAAGATGTTTTCAAGCTGTTATGGTTGGACCGACGTTGGCGACGGACGTTGGCGGCGAGCGAAAAGCCGACCGTCAGCCCAATTCTGACCCAACTATGGTACGACAATCGGATAAATTGTGGCAGATTGGTCGTTACGACAACAATAATCCGTTCGGTCCGACTCTGGATACAGCAGTCGGATTGACATAAGACACCTTGATGCACCCGATGGTCGGACAAACATTGGCCCGAGTATGAGCAGACTGTCGGATAAACTCTGGTTGATTGTTACAAAAAGACCGTGAAACTGCAGTCGGCCCGACTGTGGTTAAGAGATGGTCTGCCCACCGACGTCACATATGCCCGTAATATTGGATGCGCATAACCTACTGCATTATAAATATTCAAAATAAACCATTAAAAATTCTTAACAAAAAATTGAAACGGTTAAGGGTACATATTTATTATTTAGATATCTTTTAAATTATCAACTTTAGTTTCAAATCAACAAAAATGAAAAAACTTTGTTAATTTGTGACACAATATCATAATTAAAAATGTCGAAATGAAAAATTCAGAATTATTAATTGAGTAATACTGCATATTCAAAAAGTCTCTATTTTAATATACAATAAAGTTAATTTTAAATTCTGCAAAATTTAAAAGTTATAAAAAAGCATCGAACACTGAATATTATCAAAGTATAGCTTCCCTATTTGTCAACCCTCATTCCAAATTAATCTATAAAGAAAATATGACACACAGTT
The DNA here is from genome assembly GCF_010883055.1 of Belonocnema kinseyi. Taxonomy (NCBI): domain Eukaryota; kingdom Metazoa; phylum Arthropoda; class Insecta; order Hymenoptera; family Cynipidae; genus Belonocnema; species Belonocnema kinseyi. The sequence goes on along the minus strand of NC_046664.1, from coordinate 107,198,990 downwards.
TCTGTAAAAAAAATTTCAAGTGCTTCGATAACCGAGTGGTCAGAGTACGCGGTAAAATACACTAGTTTAGTTAGGGTTCGAATCCTGGACGAATAAGATTTTTTAAAGCGTTAAAGCGTGCGATTATAAGTCGAAGTAACGGTGTGTGTAAATTATGTATCAAAAAATGATAAGAAGTGAAGATCATATGATAATAATAATTTTAAAAATAACCTTTTTTTAAATTAATTTTTGTCGAAAGTTGGGCCGGCGTCATCTTAATATACGGCCTATATATAGGACCAAATGTTGGCCCGACGTGGAGAAGCCGAAGACGGTTGACCGTTATCACTTAGCTGGTTGGCCCGAACAGTGGCACACAAAGTTGAACCGACCGTCCAACGGTTGGCCCGACCGTGAGCCGACGATTAATTCACATCTGGGGGGCGGGGGTTCTACAGTTAGGCCCTCCCTTGGCTGCAGCAGCGGGTTATCGCTGGCTGTGATTAAATTCATACAGAGATGCTAAGGGCGACTTAATACAAGAAAATTTTGTACATGCCCATACCCATTGATGTGAAGTTGGCATGCGGTATATGTGCTCATGCTAAAGGCCTAAAATGATACTCTGGCGCTCATTTTTGGCTCGATTATGTATTTACCTCGCGCTACGCACTCGGTCTTTATATTTTCGCACATTCTTGCGCAAATATTTTAAAATTAAGACTGAAAACATCCACCACTGTAATTTTGTGATTGTGAATTCTTTTTCGTTAAAAAAGCTTAGCTCGAGAGTTTGAGCGCACCTACGGCACGCGACTGAGGGCAATCGCACTCTGCGCTTAGTCTTGGCATTTCTTCCACATTCGGGCACAGACCTTTTAAAATCAAAGGTGAACGAATCGACAACTGTACTTTTGTGATTTTGAACTCTCTTTTGTTAAAGCTCTTTTGGCTTCAACCAACAAATTCTCATCACGATCTCGGGCTTCGCACTCGATTTTGTCCAACCTGTCAACTTCTCTACATTATACATAACAATTTTATATCAAATATAATACATTTTTTATGTAACTCTGCCAGGGATTACTTATTAAAAAATTGAAAAATAAAAAGCAAATTGTATTTATCATGATTATTTTTGTATTTGTTTCTCATTTTTCTTTAAATTGTATTCTAAGCTGCTCTGAAACATGTATCATTTCAATAAATGTATATCATTACAATTCATAATATGCATAAAAATTGAATCATACTGATTCTTATTTCCTTGTTTTTATAATTTTTTTATCTTTAATGTTGTTATTTACGATTAAATAAAAACAACTGCGCATCTGCATAGGGTCTAATATAGGAACCTATATAGGGTCCTATATAGGAGCCTATGACCTCTTTCGTCTTTTCTGTGCTTTTTCCAAAAAGTTCATTTTTGCATTTTTTATCATATGTTAGCGCGGCGGAGTTGGCCCCTGACGACTGAAAATTCAAATTGGAAATTTTGAATTTAAAAAAATATATTATCGTAGATAATTACATTCCGCATCTTTTTTTTCCTTACAAGAAAATCGACAATTAGCGATAAAACTTTTTAACTTTATTTATAACAATATAAAAAATTATTTTCAGAGCTATTGCATATTTCGTTCCACAAAACGTTTGTGTGGCCGACTTTTGGAGGGGCAATCTTTTCCAATTCTCTGAGTTTAATGCTTGGCTGAATAGTAAACAAAGAAGGATTTTCGCCGTAATAATGATCAAAAAGCTGTAGATTGCCGTTTGGTAAATATTTGATTACACAAGCCTGACTGATTTTTATAGCTTTCGGAATTCATACGTTTCCTTTAAAAGATTTTTCAAAATCGTGCAAAATGTTGTTTGCTGATTCAACCATAATAAACGGAGGATCGCGATAATCTCTAATCAGTTCAATGTACTTTGTCGCTGTTTCAATTTGCTCTAGTTTTTTCTTTTTTTGCGAGTATAAACCAAAATTTCGATCACACTGACAATAGGAGTGACCGCGAACAGGAAAAATATGCCAGATTTCAATATTAAGATCTATGCATAGTGTTAAGAAGAAAGCAAATACTGTGTAATTTCGATTTTTCCGCCTGCTACATCAGAAAAAAGTACAATTTTCGTGAAACGTGTTTCATCAAATTCTTTTTCAATTACGTGTTGTACTCGTATAAAACTGCACACAGTATTCGCTCCCTTTTTCGCACTACCTTCTAAGAAAGGAAACAAGTAACCGTTTTTTGAGGAAAATACGTGTACGTTAAATAAATATAACCAGTGTAATCTTTTATAAAACTGTTCTGAAACGGGAATTTTTAGCATTGGAAGATTTTGCGCGTAATCGAATTTACAGCAAAGTACATTTTCTTCTGAAAGCAGTTCTTTTTTTAAAGCCTGATATTCCTGAACATTTTTTTTATGATTTGCAATTCCATCAGATTGTATAGCTTGTAAGGAACTTAAATAACATTCATTGCAAACATCTGTTCTCGGTAATTTAAATGAAAAGTTAATATAATGGTTGAAGAAATGGCTGTAGGTATTTTCGTGCAAATCTAGTTCACTTCCTGTCGTAGCAGCATAAAATTCTAAAAATTCCTCATACATTTTGTGCAAATTTATTTTCGAATTGATTATGTAGTTTAGAGATGTCGACTCTCTACTATAGTGAGATTGTTGATGTGGCATGGACAGACAGTGAACTTTTATCAATTCCTTCACATCATCAGTCAATTTGACGCATTGATGTTCATGCTTACCTCTCTTATCATCTAAACTTTCTCTAGCTAAAATCTTTTTCTGAACGCATTCTAACCTTCCTTTCCCTATATTCAAAATTTTAAACAAAAACTGTTTGCAGACAACAATATTTTTTGATCAGTTGAAAGATAATATGTCCACAAGATTAGACGCGGAACTTCGGTAGCATTTACTCGCAAAAGGTCCTTGCATTTCATTAACGCTCTGAAAAAAATGTTTTGCTTGTTGTAGTCTCCCAGATTCCAGAATTGGTCATGAAATTTACTCTGTGCAAAATTTGAAATCTTCAAAAAACATTTCTGCTTACAGCAGTTTTGAACTGGTACAAAATGTCTTTCAGAAACAAGTTTCTTAGAAGTGGAGACGTACTCTTTGCCCTGTATTTAAAAAAGTTTGTTTTGAAAATCTTTATTGAAGAATTAATATTGAAAAAAGATACCATTTTCTTGTAAGGAAAAAAAAAGATGCGGAATGTAATTATCTACGATAATATATGTTTTAAAATTCAAAATTTCCCATTTGAATTTTCAGTCGTCAGGGGCCAACTCCGCCGCGCTAGAAAAATCTACGTCTTGTTCTTGCATGGGGACACTCAATTTTTGTCTCATTTTTTTCCGTAGCTTATATCGAAAAGTGATTAATTATAAATTTGTAGTTCTTTCCAGGGCGCGCAATTTGAGCTTTTTCATTTTTTTCGTATCTTGCATAGTTTGACCAAAAAATAGAATTTGTGAATTTTTCATTATTTTTGGTACGATCAAATTTGGAATGTTCAACTTTTCGACCAAATTAAAAAAGTTGTGATCATAGTCCTGTAGGACTTTTAAAAAGCAAAGCTTTTCTTTTCCTGACTTTTTTCATATTATGCGTTGTTTGGCTTAAGATGTTCATTTTAGTTTGTTTTTTTGGATTTTGAAAATGCTCGAACTCTGATGATTTTTTTTATAGAAAAAAGTCATGGGGATAAATTGGTTGAGGTTCTGAGTACTATGAACAACCGTACATAGAATTTTTAAATATTGAAAAAATGTGGTTTCAAACATTTTTGGTACGATAAAATTTGGAATTGCAACTGTTCGGCCAAATTAAAAAAGTTGTTTTCATAATCTTGTAGGGCTTTCAAAAAGCAAAATTTCTCTTCTACTGACTTTTTTTCACACTGTTCGTTGTTTGGCCCAAAATGTTCATTTTAGTTTGTTTTTTTTGGATTTTGAAAATTCTCTAACTCTGACAATTTTCTTTTTATAGAAAAAAGTCAGAAGGATAAATTTTTTAAGTTTTAAAGTACTATGATCAACCGTGTATGGAATTTTTACATCTTGAAAAAATGTGGTTTCAAATTTTTTTGTACGATCAAATTTGTAATTTTCAACTTTTTAACCAAATTGAAAAAGTTGTTATTATAATCTTGTAGGGCTTTCAAAAAGTAACGTTTTTCTTCTTCAGACTTTTTTTCGTATTGTGCGTTGTTTGGCCTAAATTGTTCATTTTAATTTGTTTTTTTGGATTTTGAAAATGCTATAACTCTAGTAATTTTTGATTTTTTGAAAAAAGTAATTTGGATAAATTGTTAAATTTTTTGAATACTATTAACAACCGTACAGAGAATTTTTAAAATTTTTCAAAAAGTGGTCTCAAACATATTCAAAATGTGCCCACTTTTTGAATTTTTATCCAAAATGGCTGGCTAACAAACTTGACCTTTAGTTTAAGACACTAAACGAGTGTACCAAACAGTAATCTAATAGATTACTTTTTTCAAAAGTTATCGTGTTCACAGCCAGGCGGACATACATGCATACAGACATACAGACAGACAGACACATTCGTAAAAACCATTTTTCGGATTCAGAGGGTCTCAAAACGTGGATATTTGACAAAAACTGGGGGGGGGGTCAAATTTTACACAAATCAAATAAAAATCTGATAAATATAGAAGTATGATCTTTATGTTATTTTTTATGCTACAAATTTTAGTAATGCGTACTTTCTGACATAAGCACAAAAATTTCTAGTAGAGTATTTCTTCTTTTATGATTCATTATGAATTTGAAATTAAAATACATTAAATTAGTATAATGTAAAAAATTACTTACGCAAGAAATAAAATTGGTTGAAGAAACCATTTTCATTAAATCTTCATCATTAATTTATTAAGCAACAATATTTTCTTATGCAATGTATATTTTTTTCAATTTTAATACTGAAAAATGCATATTATATGTGTTTTATAAAGGCAAAAATTTGTAAAAAATATTTTTTAAAAGCTGAAAAAGGTGGGCTGTGCCCCTTTTCATTAAAATCGCCCATGTTTCTAGTCCTTTAACTGGTTTTCAAGTTTTATATATAAATCAACAAATAACATTCAGAAATGCCCTTATTTATACTTTTCAAGACTCAAATTCATTTAGAATTCAAAATTAAAATAGAGATTAAGTACACTGAGTTTGATGGCATATTGTTTATCATAAATGTCATCCATTAAGGACTAGACAAATGGAAGTATCAAAAAAATTCGTTCCCAAAAAACTTACCCACGAACAAAGCTTTATTGGAATAACAGCTCTAGAGCTACCATGTAAATTAAAGACTGGAGTATTCTTATTTCGCACCCTTGGTCTCTGAACAACGTATACTTTCAATACATAAAGATTGTTTCTTATAAGATGAATTTTTTTTAATTAATAAAAATGATGTATTCAACCAATATTATTTATTGTGTAACGATTGCAAATCACTTCGTAATAAATCTTTTTGCATATCATAATTAAAGGTATTTTAATTTTCAATTCAAATGAATTATAAAACAAAATAAGGAATAATTATATGCTTAAATTTGAGATTTTTTTGTATTCTTAAGACCCTTTAGGAATTTGAATGATTTTGATAAGCTCCTCCGATTACCAAATTCCCTTGGTTTTTAACCAAGACCCTACGTTTCCTAATAAACCTAAGTCACACACACATATTAATAATTTGCCATAAGGACAACCGCAGGATTTCGCCGGATGCAGGTGCTAATCTGAAAAAAGCAACCGATCCCAGCGAAATCACAGTAAAAATTTCAGTCATATCAACGTCTCACGACCGTGATATAAGTGATTACAGTCTGTGACGGAATCAATACGACGATCCGTCAAAAGTTTCGTGCACCCTAAGAACACGGAGTGATCTAAGGACTACCGCCTTCTGCATTTTTCTCGCAAAAATTTTCGCATATTGCTGATACTCAGGGATGCTTTTTAGGCCATTAGCGAGTGAAAGCTTGGCACATCGAAGAGCGCCGGCGATAAGGACGATTATTTTAACAGAATATTCCGGGTAAAATCGTTGCAACTCCCTTATAAGGTCTCGATACCTCTCTTTCTTTTCATTCTCCTTGGCTATGATGTTTTTGTCAGCTGGTGCCGAAAATTCGATAACGAACATGGTTTGCTTCTCGAAGTCAAGAAGAACTATGCCAGGCCTCGAGTGAACAACAGAAACAATGGTCGAGAATATAAATTTCCATTATATGCGACACTTCCGATTCTCGACAATTGACTCGCTTTAAATAAATCTTGGCGCATTTGTCTAACCCAAATTCCATTCCAATTTCCTTAGTATATCGTGCGACAACTCCCAGAGCTACATATCGTTAGTCTCTGTCTTTAGTATAGATCTTAAGATCGTCCAAGTAAAATACATGAGTAACCATGTACTTTCGATCTGCAGGTTTGCCGCAAAAGTACCCATCAGAATGGCGAAGTATTAGAGATAGTGGCAATAATGTAAGGCAAAAGAGAAGTGGGCTCATTGTGCCGCCCTGAAAGACACCTCTCTGAAACTTGACCTTGTTAGTTGTCACACGATTTTTTCCAGATGAGATAGTAAATCTTGTTTCCCAAAGCGGCATTAATCTCTCTATGCAACCAACGATTTGCGGATGAACCTTCAAGCTTTCCTAAAGACAGATGATAAGTCTATGGGAGGTCGAATCGAAAGCTCTCCGATAATCAATCCAGGCCATCGATAGGTCACGCTGGTAAAATTATGCATCTTTGCAGACAGATCTATCGAGTGTTGTGCGTCCTTCCACCAAACACTCCGGAATCGGTTCTTCCGACTTTAAATATTAGGTGAAAATACGGGCCAAATGCTGATAGGTTTAAGTAAACTTCTTCCACCAGAAGGATTTGATACAATCTGGTCCCGGAGTATTTTCCAAAATACTTCGACCTCCTCTGGTTTGGGTGGGTGGTCGACAGTAACTGGAGGGTCTTGGAAGAGTCAAAATGGGTCAGAGAGAAACTGTTGATTTTCTTTGACCCACCTCTCCCTCCACTCTAGACTTTTCTTAGCGTCAGATAGTGTCCGTATTTTCTCAACAATATGCTGCCTGATGGTCAGCAGCTTTAACATATTAAGTGTGTCATAACGGGTCCGGAGTTCGCGCGCGAACTTTCGAACGTTGGCGGTAAAATTCCTGCCAGATGTGATGTAGTCAAACACACAATAATTGATAGCCCAGAGGTCGGATACTTTGAAAAAATGTCCACGAAGCTCGTCATCCATTTCAGCCAGATCTTTAGGCTTAAGAGAAACCTTGGTGTTGATGTTTCCCCGGGTCATAAAGCATCGCTCTTCCTCTACCGGATGCCTGCCCACGGTTTGTCTTAGTGTCGCCACTCTTTCCCTGTTGCCGGCTTGTTCTAGCTACGATGCCAGTGTGGGCCATGAACGGAGTTACATGGCACGGCTGCATGCTCTGTGGTGCGAGAAACACCCGGAGCTATCGCACTTTCCGCAGCAACCCCTGCGAAACCATGCTGAACTACTTTTAAAAAGGGGCTATGTAAGCGGAACGCCTACTCCACCACAGCTAGAACAAGCCGGCAACAGAGAAAGAGAGGCGACATTTAGGATAACCGCGGGCAGGCATCCAATAGAGGAAGAGCGATGCTTTATGACCCGGAGAAACATCAAAACCAAAGTTTCTCTCAAGCCTAAAGATCTGGCTAAAATGGATGACGAGCTTTCTGTACATTTTTCCGGAGAATCCGACCGCTGGGCTATCAATTATTGTGTGTATAATGCAGCGAGAGCTTCGGCCGATGCGAACCATAAACGAAACCAACGGTTGATCATAAGACCAAAAGACGAATGCATCAACTTGCCATAAAGATAAGCTGGTCAAGACAGTACGCGTCCCGCATTCAGTGTGTGATTGACAACATTACATCTGGCAGGAATTTTACCGGCAAGGTTCGAAAGTTCGCGCGCGAACTCCGGACCCGTTATCACACAATTAACAAGTCAAAGCTGCTGATCATCAGGCAGCATATTGTCTGGGTCAGAGAAAATCAACAGTTTCTCTCTGACGCAACTCGACTCTTCAAAGACCCTCTATTTACTGTCGGACACCCGGCCAAACCAGAGGAGGTCGAAGTATTTTCGAGAGAAGTCTACGAAGTGCTGCATAGACTGGACGAAGATTCAGCAATTATGAATAGCTTCAAGGAGCTATGTGATGCTCTCATAACACATAATAAAGAATACCCGCCCATCACTACCGAGGAGTGGAAGAAGTTTCCTTCAACGCACCAGCATTTGGCCCATATTTTCACCTCATATTTTAAGTCACAAGAGCTGATTCCGGAGTGATTTGTGAAAGGGCGCACAATACTCCTGCCGAAAATAGGCAACTTAGCTGACCCGAAGAATTACTGGCCAATCACTTATCTGAACACTCTGTATAAGACATTTACAGCTTTGCTAAATGAAAGGATTGTTCGGACAGTTGAACCTGTGTGGCAAGGAATGTATGAACAATGAGGCTCAAAGAAAGGCGTAGCGGGATATCGGGAGAACCTGCAGCATTCTACCAGGGTGACCTATCGATGGCCTGGATGGATTATCGAAAAGCTTTTGTTTCGACCTCCCATAGACATATTATCTGTCTTTTAGAAATCTTAAAGGTTCATCCGCAAATAGTTAGGTGCATAGAAAGATTGGTGTCCCTTTGGAAAACCGGATTTACTATCTCATCTAGAAAAGATCGTGTGACAACTAGCAAGGTCACCTTTCAGAGAGGTGTCTTTCAGAGCAACACTATGAGCCCACTCCTCTTTTGCCTTACATTATTGCCACTATCTCCAGCACTTCGCCATTCCGACGGGTACTTTTGCGGCAAACCTGCCGATCAAAAGTAAAAGGTCACTCACGTATTTTACATGGACGATCTTAAGACCTATGCTAAAAACAAAGTGCAACTACATCTAGCTCTAGGGATTGTCGAAACGATATACTAAGGAAATTGGAATGGAATTTGGGTTAGACAAATGCGCCAAGGTTTATTTGAAGCAAGGAAAACTTAATGGCATCACTGAAGATCCTGAGCTCGTTGATAGAAGCACTATACGACGCCTTTGCGCTGGAGAGACTTATACATACCGGGGCGTGCCACAGAGTCGCATTCAGTATGTGACATCTATAAAGGATACTCTCCGAAGCAGATACAAACGTCTCTATTAGGGGTGAGCAAAATGCATCAAATCTTATCTATCTCATGTACTCACTCCTGAAAGCCCGGATTAAGAAAGTACAAGAGAAAAACTTTCTTGAACAGCTTCTCGATAAGAGGATGCACGGTATCTTCCACATAAATGTGAAGGATCAGTCAATGTCTTGTGAGCTAACGTTTGCTTTCCTTAAATCGCCCGGATTGAAGTCTGGTACGGAGGTTTTGATTTTGGCATCCCAAGACGGTGTCATTTTCACCTTAACATACCGTCGCCACATTTTGAGCCAAGATATTCCTGTTGATAGCTGCAGGGCGTTCCATGCACACCCCGAGTATTTAGCTCACAAACTATCTAGTTGTCCAACTCACGCAGGAACTACCTACATTTAAAGGCACAATGCGGCACTAAGAGTGCTCTATTACCGTCTCTGTCACTCTTACGGCATTGACCTTAATATCGCTCCTCCAAATGGTCCTAGGGAAATCGAGTCAATTGTCGAGAGTGTGAAGTGTCGCATATACTGGAATTTTATATTCTCGACAATTGTTTCTGTTGCACACTCGAGGCCTGACATGGTTCTTCTTGACTTCGAGAAGCGAACCATGTTCGTTATCGAATTTTCGGCACCAGCTGACAAAAACATCATAGCCAAGGAGAATGAAAAGAAAGAGAGGTATCGAGACCTTATGAGCGAGTTGCAACGACTGTACCCGGAATATTCTCTTAAAGCCAAGCTTTCACTCGCTGATGGCCTAAAAAGCATCCCTGCGTGTCAACAATATGCTATAACACTTGCGGGAAAAATGCAGAAGGCGGTAGTCCTTGGGTCGCTCCGTGTTCTTAGGATGCACGAGGCTTTTGCTGGATCGTCGTATTGATTCCGTTACGGACTGTAACCACCTATCTCACTGTCGTGAGATGTGGTTGTGGCTGAAATTTTCCCGCAATTTCGCTGGGAGCGGGTGCAATTTTTCATATTAGCACGCGCTCCCGGCGAAATCCTGCGATTGTTCTTATGACAAATTTTCAATTATATATATAATAGAAAATAATACAAAATTTATGCTATTTTCCTTCCAGATATATAAAAATTACATAAATAATTATATTCAAATTTTTTAATTTATCTGCTATATTATCAGAGATTGTAACTTACCGACAGTAGATCAACCCTCCAAACCATGAAGGCAGAAGAATCTACACAATATCGATCAAGTTAAGAATCTTCAATAACAGAAATTGCTTAACGTCTTAATAAGGCTAGATGGAAAATAATATTTTTAAATTAAAATTTAAATTATTTCTTGAAAAAAAGAGCCTACTCCATGTTCACTCCATTAGGAATCGAACCACAAAGCTTCTGATTTCCGGTCAGGTGCTTTTCCAATTACGCTATTAGAGGGATCAGAATAAGAACTCTTAATTCAAGAACATAACGCTAATTTTTAGCTAGGTGTTAATGGTACAAGTAAATTTATTTTCAAATTTTCAAATTTTTACATTTATCTGGTATATGGTATCATCAGTGATTGTACCTTACCGACAGTAGATCAACCCTCCAGACCTTGAAGGCAGAAGAATCTACACACTAAATTTACAAATTTGAAAATAATTACTTGTACCATTAACATCTAGCTAAAAATTAGCCTTATGTTCTTGAATTAAGAGTTCTTATCCCTCTAATAGCTTAATTGGAAAAGCACCTGACCGGAAATCAGAAGTTTTGTGATTCGATTCCCAATGGAGTGAAGATGAAGTAGGATCTTTTATTCAAGAAATAATTTTAATTTTAATTTTAAAATAATATTTTCTACCTAGTCTTATTAAGACGTTAAGCATTTTCTGTTATTGAGGATTCTTAACTTGATCGATATTGTGTAGATTCTTCTGCCTTCATGGTTTAGAGGGTTGATCTACTGTCGGTAGGGTGCAATCTCTGATGATATAGCAGATAAATTTAAAATTTTGAAACGAATCACTTGCACCATTAACACCTGGCTAAAAATTAGCGTTATGTTCTTGAATTAAGAGTTCTTATCCCTCTAATAGCTTGATTGGAAAAGCACCTGACCGGAAATCAGAAGTTTTGTGGTTCGATTCCCAATGGAGTGAAGATGAAGTAGGATCTTTTATTCAAGAAATAATTTTAATTTTAATTTTAAAATATTATTTTCTATCTAGTCTTATTAAGACGTTAAGCATTTTCTGTTATTGAGGATTCTTAACTTGATCGATATTGTGTAGATTCTTCTGCCTTCATGGTTTGGAGGGTTGATCTACTGTCGGTAAGGTGCAATCTCTGATGATATAGCAGATAAATTTAAAATTTTGAAAATAATCACTTGTACCATGAACACCTAGCTAAAAATTAGCGTTATGTTCTTGAATTAAGAGTTCTTATTCTGATCCCTCTAATAGCTTAATTGGAAAAGCACCTGACCGGAAATCAGAAGTTTTGTGGTTCGATTCCCAATGGAGTGAAAATGGAGTAGGATCTTTTTTTCAAAAAATAATTTTAATTTTAATTTAAATAATTATGTGTCTAATTTAATTGCGCATGAATAATAATTTGTTGTGTTTAGTAGGAATGCACTGGGATTTACGTCTAAAAGCAGTAAATTTTACGATTTTCGAAAATTATTTTTAATTGAAAAGATTTAAAAAATCCTAACGATTATTATCTTTTGTCCAGAACTATCAGAACATTATTTGTATTTAACAACAAATTTTTTAACATTTTCGCCGTGCATGATTTGAATTCTAGGCCAACTGTATAACTAGCATCGCCACACGGCGACCGTCAACTCTCATAACATATTTTCCACAGGCCTCCAGAAAAGTGGCATGAGGCTGATTTCCGGTAAACACTCCAGGCCATCGATAGGTCGCCCTAGAAGAATGCTGAACAAATCCGACTGCCCGAACAATCCTATAATTTAGGATAGCTGTGAATATCTTATACAATGTATACAGACAAGTTATTGGCCTGTAATTCTTCGGGTAACTGAGTTATGTTAATATTATTCAATGACGATAAAACGCATGCCATATGACGTGCAAAGAGGTGCCAAGCTGTTCCTAAAACTTCAGCCTTAAAAAGAATCAAAGAAAAAGGATATTTTTTATTTTGTGCAAATATAATTTTTGGAACTAGAGCATTATTGCGAAGCCTGGGAAGATCCCAAAAAACTTGTCCTGAGTAGGGTAATCATCTGCAAAAGCGTTACAAGCCATGTGTGGTAATGTCAGTTTATTTAACCAGGGCCACACTAGAAGTAAGTTAAACTGGCCAGAACCGTAACAGGTCCAAATCAATATTTCTACAGGAATATTTCCTTTTCGACTAACTCTTTCTGCTGAATGAAGTGTCACATCAACCTATCACGTCAATCTTTATTACACTATACAAGCTTCTTATTTATTAAAGTAATTCTAATGATTAGTCCACATTTTGCAACAACACCCCATTCATAGATTTTTAGTTCTTCCTATGTCTTAAATCTCTATTAGATGTTAAGGTAACTTTGCCTTTGCGTGAAAATCTTATCTCTTTTTGATATTTATAAGAGCATTTCTATAATTTCTTATTTCTATCCTGATTATCCATTCGTGGATACTAAATACAATTACCAAAATTCTTCAATAATACGAAATATTCCATTGACTTAGAAGGTTCCAAGAGAGCATTGTATAGAATTCTATAATAAGACATTTTTATCTTAAATGTAACAAGGATTGGTTAAATACCTCTGGTAATAATTTTGATGTTAATTGTGACGATTATAAGTCATGTTTGGGAGAAACAAGATAAAATCTATCTAATGCCTCAAACCGCAATTTTTGATACAATTTATTTATAACAATCAAATTTTTCATAAAATAGCGATATAATTCACTGAGTTATTAGTAGCTAGCCAAATAACGCACGATAAAATAAAAAGTACCTAAAACTCTTAAAAATTGCAGAAACTGCGTATTTGTGTTTGCAGTTTTTTTTTTTAACAATAAGAAATACCGCTAGGAAGTACTATTGTTTGGATATTTAGAATGTTTTTTATCAATGTTACAATTGGAGTTTGCCGAATTCATGTAAAGTCAATGAAAATTCAGCATTCTCAGCCACTATTAATTTATCAATACAAATTTTCAGTCCGACAGACTAAGACCTCTTTAAACCTACTATAATTTCACTCCCTGAAGAAAGACTCTAAAGTTTTTAAAAACAATTTCTTCAGATTCTTCTTGAAAAACTCTCAGGAGGGACTAGACTAACAGCTCGACAGATATTGAAGTTTAACTTTTATCTAATAGCAAAATAAATTCCGCCCACCGTGTAACATAGTGTAATGTGTACTAAAATAATTTTCTATAGGTCTTAGCCGCCCGCCATGATCCATTAGTACATTAGTGGTGCGAATAAATTAACAAAGAGATGAATTGCATATTTGACACGATTTCCTTAAATATATCTTAACACTAAACTTTATATTTCGCTTTCCTCTTTTAATTTTACAGGTAAGAGGCGGATTTGAGTAGCTGTCGATCATATTTAGAACGGGCAGTTTTTACTCGAACTGGTCGTACTAAATCGTCCGTTCTCTTGTAAGATTTCATTACTAGCGTGCAATGATGATAGGGTCTAAATCTCACTCCCTTCGTAATATTTGCTTCAGCTTCCTCAATATCAATCTTTATTACCTCAGTTTCATTATAATGTAGGTTATAGATAACTCTCCTACCACTATATATTCATCCCCATAGTTTCATTATTCGAAATAGCTTGATCCAAATAGCACTAGCAAATTCTTTTTCTAAATCTACGAAATTCCGCGAATGTCTACACCATCTTGAATTATTTTTAGAGTTAGAAGTGCTTCTAGTGTTTCCTGATTAATCTTCTTCAAGCAATTCTTCTATCCTCTTGGTACATCCTTCTGTACAATATTTGCGTTGAAATATTCAGTGCATGTGAGGTTAACTTAATGGTGCGGTCTCATACATGTCGCAGATTAATTTTATAAAGATCAGACCTAAATTTATTTCTAAACTATGTGTAAAGGCATAAACTCTAACCAGAAATTTTTATTGAAATTTCCCAACCTGTTGAATGACTCATGAACACCGTAAAACTAATATTAAATAATGGCTTATTTACATTTCTGTTAATAAGAGACTGGCATAATCACCAAATTGTATAAAGTTTAAGATAACCTTTTTGCGTCTTCTTAAAATAAAATCTACTAAATATTTGCATAAAAAGTTTGAAAGTTATATTCAAATTATAAACATAACTATTTATAAAAGTTTTGAACGATCAGTGCTGGCGTTTATAAATTCAAATTTCTATGTATAAATTACCGTAACCTCATAACACAATAACACATCTGCAGTTAATACAATCAATTTGAGCAGAATATTAAAAAATTACTTTAATGATTACACAGCCATATAAAAAAAGTGTGCGGATCTGGTAATAAGACACACGTGTTCCTATGGATTTTGGGGCGCTGAATTCAAATTCCGTATCAAAAATCACCCATCATGTCATGGTTGAGCCATAACCTCAAAAAATGACGAAAAATCATGCACTGAGGCAAATAAATTTCAAAATAATGCCAGTGATGCAAATTTTCATTTCAAAAACATGTCAACAACTGTGAAGGATCAACCCTTGCCTGATATCAACTTATTTAACATAACTTTACCCAACAGGACCTGACCTCACCTAACCTGAATTAACTGAAATTTATTGAACTACACGTAAAGCTCTGGAAGCATATTTTCCCAGTAGCAAATGTGTGCTACATCGAATGGGTCAACTCGAGCCTAACCTAGAAATAAATCTAACCTAGCCTAACCTAACCTAACCTTACGAAACACAATTAAACTGATTGTGTTGTCCGGTTGTGTTTGCGGTATCGTTTGAATCAGCTTAGACTTAACCTGCAAGGATGTCAAACCTATCCCAACCTAAAAAAACCTGACCTGACCTAACCTAACTTAACTTAACGTAACACAATTAAACTCATTGTGTTGTCCCGTTGTGTTTGCGGTACCGTTTCATTCAGCTTCGGCTTAACCTATATAGAGGTTTAACCTATGCTAACCTAACAAAACCTGACCTAACCTAACCTAGCCGAATGAAATTCAACCACACGTGTAGCTATGTAGGCGTACGGTTTTCAGTCTTAAATGTATGCTATATTTAATAGGTTAACTCGATCGTAACCTAGAAATGAATCTAACTTAATAGAACCTAACGAAATGTTGCTTAACGCAACACAACTTAAGTGTTCCCGTTGTAACACAATAAAATTCATTTCATTGTACTACAGGTGGTTACAAATTTAGACGCATATTACTCATTTGAAGAAAATTAGAACTAAAAGTAGAATTAACCCCATTTCAATTAACCTGACAAAGTTTTTATCAATTAAAATGTAGAACTATAACTTAAACATGCAAATGAATAAGAATTTTATTCAAAATTTTTTTCTCTTTGCTTTTCTTAAACTTAAGGGTTATATTTATACTATCTTTCGTGTTTACATTTTATCTTGCTTTTTATCGTAATTAAATTGATTTATAGACCTATTTCAGTCTATTTTCTGCCTACTATAGCGTGTCCTTTTTTCTTCATTTGTAGGTTGAGATCGAGTTGACCTATTAAATATAGCACACATTTAAGACTGAAAACCGTACGCTTACATAGCTACACGTGTGGTTGAATTGCATTCGGCTAGGTTAGATTAGGTCAGGTTTTGTTAGATTAGGATAGGTTAAACCTCTATGTAGGTTAAGCCGAAGCTGAATGAAACGGTACCGCGAACACAACGGGACAACATAATGAATTTAATTGTGTTACGTGAAGTTAAGTTAGGTTAGGTTAGGTTAGGTTAGATTTATTATATATAGGTTTACTATATATAGGTAGGATTTATTATATATAGGTTAGGCTCGAGTTGACCCATTCGATGTAGCACACATTTGCTACTGGGAAAATATGCTTTCAGAGCTTTACGTGTAGTTCAATAAATTTCTGTTAATTCAGGTTAGGTGAGGTCAGGTTCTGTTGGGTAAAGTTATGTTAAATAAGTTGATATAAGACAAGGGTTGATCCTTCACAGTTGTCGACATGTTTTTGAAGTGAAAATTTGCATCACTGGCATTATTTTGGAATTGATTTGCCTCAGTGCATGATTTTTCGTCATTTTTTGAGGTTATGGCTCAACCATGACTTGATGCATAATTTTTGATACCGAATTTGAATTCATCGCCCCAAAATCCATAGGAATACGTGTGTCTTGTTACCAGATCCGCACACTTTTTTTTGTGTGTCTGTGTTATTAATCTTTCAAAACTTATTCGAAGTGGGCGACCTGCTTGAATAAGAAAGGGCTTGTAGGCTATTTATATATAGTTTTTAAAATGCTCAACTTTTATATTTTTCCATAAAAGATACAT
>NC_046664.1:107179503-107182166 GCF_010883055.1 Belonocnema kinseyi | reverse complement strand
AAGAAGGATACGTATGTCCCATTTAGTAAAATTAAGTCCTGAAGTTGTATGTAAGTATGTAAATAAAAATAATTTTCGTCGATTAATTTTTGAGGGGGCGTGTTGAGTATTAGAAAGATTATTGGAATGCGTGAGATTCTAAAGCAAAAGTTAATCTCCTCTCACGATTCTAAGAATGCATACAGAAGTAAGTGTTTGGTTTTATGGGTTTGGTGTGAAGTGACGAATGCCATGATCTGGAGTACAGGGCTGACTGTTTTAAAAAGGGCTTGAATGTGACATTTTTATGACCTAAGTCTAGGACCTTAGTCGACAGTCGTTTTGCTTCACTCTGAGGAGCTAGACGTATCTTTCTTCTGCAATTTGAATAAACTGTTTGTTTATAGAATTGAAACACAGTATTTTTACCTCTTTAAATGAAGCAATTTCCCATAAGAAGTTTATAAGCTTTATGTGAAAATCGTTTCTGATAAGGGTTTTCCTAAATCACAATACATACGCGGTTGAAACTTCGCACGAACAGTTTTGATAACTTTATAAAAACTTACCTGTAAAAATGTTATACTTCCTCTTTAACTTTTAGATATTTATGCAAAATAAAAATTCTAAAGAGGATATGTGAATGGGAAGGCTGGTTCAATGACCATATTACTCTCTCCACATCTGCGCTTCTTATTTTTCCTCAGCATGACGTCGTTCGAGGCGATCGGTGTTTGTATTCAAGATATATGTAAAGAAAGAACGTTGGTCAAAAATATAAGACAGCTAAATAGGTAATTAAACTTTGTAGTAATTTGAAATAAAATTAAACAAACCAAAATTTCTACTGAAAAAATGCGTAAAAGAAAACTAAATAATTGATAAAAAACATAATTAAGAAATTTGAAAATTAAAAAAAACTTGCGGTCTTAGTGTTCTTCACAGAAATATTGATAGAAAAAATTCTAGAAGAAAAAAAGTATATTAAAAAATTTGAAAAAAACTCCCTGTCTTAGTGTTCTTTACAATCATATGAATAAAGAAATTATTAAGAATAATCCTGATTTAAAAAATTATAATTATAAAAAAAATTGTAAATAATAAAGCTGCAAACTCCCAAATTTTGACGATTCCATTGCATAAGAGAATATCGCGCATGATATACCCATAGAGGACAAATATTCCAAATAATAGTGAATGCAAAAATAGATACATACATTTTAAAGGAAACATTTTCCGAATTGAAAAAACGTAACCACATGCACTGGGGATGTTTTCTCCTTCTATCCCTTTTATAGCTTATTCGTAAACTTTTATTTATTTCCGCAAAATTAATTAATTTTAATTTTTCTTTTCCATGCAAATTTCTTTTATAATCTCATCGTCAAAATGTTGAGATTTTCAGTTTTATTATTTAGAATTTTTTATAATTATAACTTTTTAAATAGGGAGTATTTTTAACAAAATATGAACGTAACGTTAAAATTATTCTGCATAGAAAAATAATTGAAATCTCATTAACAAAAAAAGGATATGTATCTTGTTTTTTTTAGTTTTAAATTCATGGAACAAATTAAAAACAATTCTGTAGCAGAGAAAGACAGAAAATTTTAATTAATAAATTAATTTATATTTATGTTTACTTTCAGGTGTATTAGAGTGAAGAAAGCGTGATGTCGCGTAGCCAGAATTGACTATTTATATAAAATCAGCAGCGTCGATAAAATTTCTAAAGATTTTATTCAATGGAGAATTTAAAACCCGGAAAATATAGCAAAAAGTCGAGAGAGTCGGATAGGCTGGTTTAGCGGCTACGAGTTAGAATTTAAATTGGGCTTAGAAATTTCCCAGAACCGCAAATGAGTATGTGAAATACTCAAACTAGGTTTCAAGTTTAATGTGAACTGTGGATTTGGGTTGTGGATTATAAGTGTTTCATTTTATAACTGTGAGTGCAGGAGGAATTTATTGGAAAAACGATTTGCGTATTGGATTAAATTCCTATTTTGTAAATATTATCATATATTATGTTAAAGTTATTCACAAGGGATTGCTCCCGTTCTATCTGCAATTAATACTTCATTACTATTCCATGTTTTTTGGGAACAATATCAATCTAAATTTAATCTGCATTTTGTAATTTCGGTTCAAATTGTGAGGAAGCGGTAAATTGACATTTATGAATAAGTAATTTTCAGAGCGAGGGAGAATTTAAAGCCTGTTTATTTTGGAATAAGGAAACGGATGGATGCAATATTTATTTGTATATTTTTGAAGAAACCCATGAACAAAATTCGATTTGAAAATTATATACGGGACATTGTCCACAAGTTAAACATCTGAAATCATGTTTTTATTAATTATTATCTTATGGTTTTGATAATATGTAGCTATTTATTGGTTTCCTAGAACTACTCAAACTTATTTTCATATATCTGTCAGAAAAGATTTATACTTGTTTTTAGGGTTTCGTATTCCTGGGCTTAAACCATTATACTTTCGGTGGAGTGTCCATCCGTATATCGTACTTCTAAGGTAAGGTGAAGTTAGTCATGCTAATGTTAGTTATGACTAAATTAAGCATGGTCCAGTTAGTCAAGGTAAGTCAGTACGTCACGACTATTTTGTTCAGGACTAAGTTACTTATTACTTTTATAAGTTAGCCATGGTTAAGTGCGTCACCA